>NW_019214229.1:220007-424057 GCF_002532875.2 Varroa jacobsoni
CATATATATATATATTTATATATACCTGTTGACCAATTCCCAGTGGTTGAGAGCGATAGCGCAACTCACATACTCTAGCACTTGCATTCAGTCAACATTTGCAAATTTGTGCCCTGCCCAAGCCCCAAGCGGAACGGGCACTAACTCCTTAACCCATTTTACGTTACCGCCGATTACGCTAAGTAAATAATGGAGCTAATATTGTTATTCCTTTGATCTTTGAGAAATGGGAGATAATGATCGTTTTAAGTTACGATCATTAAGTAATACATTTATTCGATTGTTCAGTTAAAACCTCCGCGAGAGGCCGGCGGCCAGACACATGGGTCGGCCGGAGCGAAGAGACTGGGCCTGAATCGACCGCGCATCCATCCGTCCCAGAACAAAACGAAGGGCCGTCTGTCCGCTTGTTCGTCTGTCTATCTATCAAGTAATCAACCAGTCCTATGTTTGTTTACCTGTGGCAGAACCAAACAACGCAGCTCGACCTCCGCCCGCATATAGAGTGCGAGCGAACAAATAGGTGCGAAATGGCATCGTAACCTACGGCTTTAGATCGCTGAAGTGGCCGGCAAGCGCACTTCGAGAGTATCCACGTAACGACCTCCTCACATACACTTTTAGCCGCTCACTATCAGTCTATCATTTAATTAGTACAAATATTCAGCGTGTACGTTCAGTACAGCCCACACGTCCCGTTAGCTGCCTGCCCGTACGTGTGTGGAGAGCGAATAAATGTAAAACCTAACGACTTCAAATATCCCTAAGATAGACAGTCGGCTTGCGTCGAAGTTCTTGTTGCGTTAGTCGGCGACGGATTCAACATTAATCGATGACTTGTACGGCCAACTAACTAGCCAATGAAGTACAATACGCTGCTAAAAAAAAAAACTATGACGTTAAGTGAGCTTCTGTGAAATTGAAGATTGTCATAAGTATTTCCCATCCTCGTGATACCGGTTTTTTTCTTGCAAAATGTGCGAAGATGGTCTCGCTTGAATACGGTCCAATGCCAACGTATTCTCTAATTACGTATCAACCATTACTCAACGTATAGGTTAGGACTGAAGATTTTACGTCGTCGTATAAAATTCCTTTGGATCCTAACTCAAAGACGCCTGTGGGCGAATCAGGGAGGACCGACATTAATTATTTAGGTAGCTTGATTGCTCGTTTATCTGTTATTACGCGTAAATCGATTGATAGAAGAGAGTTATACATAGTCTACGTTGTCAGCCGTGTCGCCCAAGAAAGCCAGATGAGCGCCGCGCTTCGCGAAAGAGGCGCTGCCAAGAAAATCCAGAGCAAATGTCCTTGAGGCGAACAATCTGCAGTCTGGTTTGGATAATTCAGACAATGGTTCAGGCTAGAGGAACATACTGTTGGAGTTGGAACGTTGCGTTCAGGTTGCGCTGGAACAAATGCCAGGGCTGATTAGTGAGATTTGTTTGTAAAAAAAAAAGCCTCTACCTTATGTTGCCGCATGAGTTTCACTCCCTCGAGTCACTGAATAAAAGTTGTTAGCAAAGGGTAAAGTACGCCGAAAACAAGTCGCTAAATCATTTTTATGACAGTAACCTTAAAACCAGTTGGTATTCAGTCATTATTGCTTTTTTAAAATACTTCTTTAAGACAAGCGGATCTAAAACAGGTCTGTGATTAGACTGTCACCGTAATGGGGTGGCTGACTTGGCCGGTTGGTAAGAGCGCTGGGAGCTGGTGGGAGGGCTAGCGTAATAAGGGTATCCGTTTGCCATAACAACATAATAGGGGAAAAATTTCCGATATATTTAAAATACATTGCCATCGGATTTATGCTGCACTCGAAAGCGTATTGAAATTAGACGTGGACGATAAAAAGTCCGCGAGAGCATCGACCTGTCACGCGGCTGCTGCTGCTGCTGCTGCTGCTGCTGCTAAGACGTAACGGAGCTTTTACACCGGATACACGAATAATATAGTAATAATAAAAGATGTCTTATGAAATGATCTTCTAAATGATTTACATGTTATATCATGCTGTTTCTAGGTTATTTTCATATAGCTAATTGCATTATGTGCCAATAGTATGTAATAGGTTTAGTTTTATAATGGAGATGCTTGAAGATCGTGTAGTCGAAGCAGCGGATTTGATTGCTGGTTTAAAAAAAGGGTATGACACATCCAAAATATAGAGATGGAGGTCGAAGTCTACTAATAACGTCCGAGCTGAAGAAAAATGCTGTTTGCTTTTCAACACAAATAATTGTACGTAATTTCGAAGCTGTAGTACAATGTTTTTTTTCCCACCTTCGTCAAGTTGTCTGCCATTGTTCTATCTTTTGTTCTCGTCTTTGCTTCACTGTTCCAGTGGGTTTGATTTTCAGGAGCGTCGTATAATTCATGTACCAAGTGTGGTCGTGTTTTCTGTTCGATTGCGCTTCCGAGAGCGTAAACAGTAACATCAGTAGCTGTGGAAATGGTTTCGGGCTTGATAACAGTTGAAACGTAGTGGTAGTAGTAGTAGTAGTAGTAGTGATTTGGTAAGAGTGGTTAACTTGGTAAAATTGGTGTATCACGAGCACTTGCCCCAATAGCCGTTGGGCCGCCTGGTACCGAACTGGTGAGCGCAGGGCGCGGCAGCCATATGGCACGCGCCTGGGTGGCACGGCTGGAGAGACTGCGCTGCGCGAGGAGAGGCCACACTTGGCATGGGCCCCAGCTCGACGTCGCTGCCATCGTCCCGAGCTTTCATCTGGTTGGCATAGAAATCGTAGAGACGTGACAGCACCACGGTCGCCATTGCGCTACCGTGATTGTTTTCTATCAGACGGAGCACGAACACTCCGTCCCAGCCGAGGTAGTTGACCGCGATTTTGCGGCTTACTCTGGACAGTTCGCCTAGACTTACCATCCGCGTCCGCCATAAACACAATCGGACGAACGCGAACCGGTTGCAACGGAAGCATCTCCAGAGCCAGAGAAGTAGCGATGCGACGTTCAGGGGTAACAGAAGGGCCAGATAGAACCACACCACAGAAAAGATCTTCTCATTGAAGACGTTAATGGGCAATACGCATCGACACAGGTAAGTTCGAAGCCCGCCTTGTAGAGCGGCGCGTACCTGACAGAGGGTTTGCAATGGGAACCGGGGGGAATTCCACCAATCCCCGTCGGCCGCTAAACGTCGTGCTAGTTCGAAGCCGTGACGTAGGAAGCCTCGTCCTAGGAATGCGGTTAGCAATAGAAATTGGAAACCTACATTTAGAACGTACATCGATTTCACAAGCAGGTATAACAGACACAGATAGCCGGCGGGCCCCCCTATACAGCGGCACGCAAGGGGGAGTCCGCAGGCCGGGTCTGTACAGCACCCTGCATTGCCGGCGACCAAGGTATGGAACTGGTCGACGAACTCTGCCAAAAGGGCCTCCCTCTGCTGACAACCTGGTGGCAGGCTGGCGATATCTGAGGCTCTTTTCAGCAAGCGTCGTAGTTTGACGCCTGCGCTATGGGCGCAGGCGCCCCACAAGACGAAAGGCAGATGGAAACAGGCTCCTTGAACGAGCAGTATCAACGGTGCCCATTGATAGTAGCTGACAGAGACGCGCCTTAGGCGCTCGGACGCGGCGGGCGGAGTCTCAAAGCCCGCATAGTCCATCTCCTCTGGTTGCACCCGAGGATCGGGCGGCTCTCTAGGAGGATCGAGATTCTCATCGTCTGATTCCGTTACGAGGTAATATGTAGACGCGGTCCAGCAGTAGCTGTTGACGAATCTTGCTTGGGCGTCTGTGAAGTAGGTCGGTGTGAAACATTCTATTGGATCTCCAATGTACTGCTTAGTAAATATGGGCAACGCCAAGAACAGGAACATTACAAGAGTATATTTTCGGTTGAGTTTGTCCACTCCATCGTCAATGGGCACGTGGATGCCCCCGATAAGGTCATGGAAGCGGAACAGAAATGACATCTTGTGGCGCCCCGACTGGTTGTGATGGTGGTGGTGCGGTGGATGCGAAGAAGAATGGTGTTCCTGCGTCGTCCTGCTGGCTGCTTACGCGCCAGCCAGCGAAACGTCCGTCCAAGCCGCGCGCTCTCGAGCTTTCTTTCAGGGCTTGCAGTAGCTGCGGAAAAAGCGTTGATGACAGATACAACGGGCTCGACCAACACAGCCGAGCTCGGTGATATTGACGAGCGGATGCAGTTATCGTTGCTGCTGCTGCTTTTGCTGTTTCTAACTAGAAAATCGCTGATGTTGCTGAAGATTGATGTTGCGGTTTGTCTCTTTGTTGTTGTTTTTGCTGCTGCTGTAGCTTTTGTAACTGCAACTGCTGCTTCTTTTGCTGATGTACACCTGCTGTAGCTATTGTTGATGTTGTTGTTGGTATCGATGTGACAGTCGTTGTTGTTCTTGATGTTGTTGCTGCTTTTGCTAGTGTTGCTGTTGAAAACCTTATTATTATTACAAATAATATTATTAATATAATTATTATTGTTAGTGCTGTTATTATGATTAATATTATTATTATTGATGTTTGAATGCTTGGTGTGTTTGATGGTGGACTTGGTGTTGGTGTGGTCGTTAAAGCTGTGGCCTATAAGGCCAAGCCTGTCAGTAGGCGGATTATTTTCTTGGCTTCGCTCAACGACGATTCGGTTTCTTCTCTCGATGTAAAAGCGGTTCGGTGCAAAAGCGTTAGGCCTAAGTGGCCTTACGCGGCCGTCGCCGTGGCAGTGGTCACTGTTTCTTCTACTTCGGCCGGTTTTCTTTCTTCTAGTGTTGCTGTTCGTGCTCCTGCTGCTTCTACAGCCGCGACCGCAGGACGCAGCTATCGCGGCCCCGCAGCCGCCTTCCCTCCTACGAGGCCGGCCTGGCGCGGCGCTGCGATGACGCCGGAGATCCAACGATTGAAGACGCTTCGGGGAGACTCTTACGAGGGTTGACGAACTGAATATTGCGTCGATACTTCTGAGCAAAATGCCAAGGCCTGATGTCGACTTCGAGCGCCAGTCGGCGACACCAGAACCAAACTCGGGTATTCTGGCAGGTGGGTGGATTACAACTTCACTGCTGTATGTACTACCTTTGCTCCTGCTGGTTTGGGTTAGGTGCAGGCTGATGCTAAGCGCGCTAGGATGATGCGTATCCCGAAAAAAGACGCCTCTCGCAGTCTTCGATTCACTCCTTTGCTCGACACAGGGGCGCATCTCCGAGGCTAGCATGGCACCTGTAAGCAATTAACATCAAATGCGCAATCATACAAACATAGCATTGTTACCAACTTTAGATACCGCAATCAGGATTAACAAGCATTTAATTACAATTTTAAAATTAACAATTTGCAAGAATTTTTTTAGAAAGAGCCAACAGCCTATAATAAATCCAAATTAACGTCTAAGTGGCGTTTTCAAATGCCGCGCCTTTATGTATTCCCGTTCTCGCGTTTAAGCATCGAATGCTTTTTACCCCCAACGCCTTACCTAGAAATTGTGACCTAATTGCTAAGAAATAAGAAGCCTATTTGCGTCTCGGAATCACATCGGGTATCGACTAATCATTTCATATTGGCGGTGGCATAAGAGAGAATTTTTCATACACCAAACGTTGACGAGGACCTTTTAAAATCACTGTATCAATAGCATGGTCTAGGATGAACAAGAGGCGAGTGACAGCACACGAAAATCACCAGTTCAAACGCCTAAGTATGATGTTTAATCCTGACCGCGGGCAGACCTAATCTTTCGGATTTGCCTGCTTGAGCGCACTTGTTAGGTGCTCACTGCGCAGTAACAAAAGATTCGGTCAAGAAAAAAGTCATCAGATTTAATGCGGTACTCTGCTAATAACCCGGACAGCGTCATACACAAAAAGGAGTGCCAATCATCGCATTAAAACGTCTAGCGATCCCTTCTGCTGTTAGAACTGAATGAAGCGGCACCGAACGATCAGGCAACTACCTCATCCCAAGCGTAAGTAATAGCCTCTGAGGTCCAGTGATCATTATCTGTCATAAACTGCATCCACTTCTCATGCACGCTCTCGAGCGACCTCTCATCTGTTCAGACATTTCATGGGGTTCGCCATGACCAGAGCCCTCTGAGGGGAGTGCTTACCACCGTGTGCCGTCATTGTAGAATGCCAGACGCGTAAGTTAGTGGGTTGGGAGCACTTGCACAGTGATGGCTGTTTTCTTTCCCGGGCGTACTTTGAGCCTTAACAAATTCCAGTCACCGGAAGCTTTGCTCTCATGTGCCCAACTACAAACGTTAGAGATGTGTACGTCAAATCCAAGAGTCATCCCAACACTGTGGGTCACTTATTGGCACAGAGATGGGGGATAAATACATGATTGCCGACTGCAAACCAAAGAATCGTAGTCGCCGCCATTGCCATACTGGTACTGATGCTTAGGAATGACCAGTTGGATAAAATGGATGAGCAAAGGAAATGTGGGTGAACATGAGCAAGACGGACCAAAACCATTAGTAACGTCAAGTTCGGGGATAAGGCAGCCGAGGCTAACGGTCCTACCGCCAGTCGTATCCTGCAGATAAAAAATGGGTGTGATTTCATCGTTGGACAGGCAAATTATTCATTTGCTCCCTTGGTACGGTGGTGGTTTCCTTTCACAGTCTTTCATAATTTCTTGGACTATTTGTAGTCCTTCGACAGTTTCTCACTGTGATGACCATTTTGCCCCACATCCCTATGTTCTCGCTTTTATCTTTCCCGCCTCGTTCGTTCTCTTTTCAGTGTGCCCTTTTCTCAAACAAACCACTACGGCGGTAACAGTGCGCCATGAATGCCTCAGGACGGTGGTTCAAAAAATGCCAGGCGGGCATCTCTTCGCAGCTAGTCAGTCCATTCGTACCCCGTAGCTATTGGTGCCACTATCACTTCCATATCATGTCAGTTGAGTGCCACTCCCCTTGCTTGCTTCGGCAGTGTTCCCTTCGGACGACGATGTGCACACTGTATTGCGTTGCACCGCAGTCACATTACTAAGCGCATTGCATCGTGCTCAAGTCGTCCATCTTCGTCTGATTGTAGCACAAGGTGTCAGCGAAGCATCCAAGGAGCACCGTTAACACTGCAGAAGATCTATGAAATAGTATTGTATATGTATGAAAATGGATCACGTGGTTGGATAGAGGTGTAGGTCTTTGAGCAGTCGCGTTAGGCTCTCTCCAGGAAACTATATTTAGCAATTAAAAAATCCAAAAAGTACCTCTTACTTTTCGCGTAATAATGTGGTTTTCGTTTTTTCCGAGTACGCCTACCCACTCTGTATCCTCTAGTTCCAAAAAGAAATCCGTGGATGCGGAACATGGATGTTGTGTGCTTTGTCATGCACGTGTAGAAGCACATGAATTGGAAGCTGATTATAAGGTAATGCTTTGGGTGCGCTAAAATGTAGCCTCGTACCATAACTGTCTGTAAACATTGCATTCCGCGTAATGTTCCCCAAAGGGCCTATACGATGCCTGCATTGACGGCCCGTAGTAGGCAATGTTTGACCCTTGAAGCTACAATGTCGTCATTTGTAAGGTCTATGTGTGCCTTTTGTGCTTCACTATAGTGGAGCCAACGTGCAAATTAGATACTCTTTGCATCAAAATAGCAACCGTGTCAATTTTCTGCTGACTTGTATAAGCCCTTTCACTATTTTTTTACTATATCTCGTTTGAAATTCAGCTCTCTCGTACCGCGTTACAACATAAAGGTCATCAAGTAGAGAATATACTCTAGAATTGAGGTAGATATGCATACTATTGCAAACTGATACGTCTAATTGAACGTCCAATAGACTGGGAATCTGCAGAAGTTCAAAAGGCTTGTGCTGAGCACGTAACTTGGCTTTTCCCCTTATCCCTTTAGTATCCGTTCGCTAAAAATTGATATCAAACCAATTTGAAAATGTCCGCAAAATCGTCTATATACACATCTGATTTGTACCAATAAATATTATTGACAAGCTACGAGCCCACTTTACTCTATTTGAGAGTACATAAACAGTAAGTTCAGTAAGAGCAGAGTTCAGTAAGTAAAAATTTGGTCGGTTACTGGAAGTGGGTTAAATACGATTTTATAGATCGTTGAAGTAACACTCACCAATTCACTATCCATGAAACTAGCGGGATACGCAAGACACGAAACGGTGCGTTTTTCTCTCAGCTAAAAAAATTTCGAAGACGAGTTCTAGACAAAATTAGATTAATTCAAGCAAAAATCGCACGCGGTCTCGCTGTATTTTTGCGACCGCCGGATAGACTTAACAGGACGCCTATCTGTACTGAAGTTAAAAAGGAAAAACTCAGCAATGGCCAGCTTTTAAACATTCGACACACTAGATAGGGCTCGTTTAGCAGAGGCGAGGAACAGGCAGGGTAAACGACAACGAAAAAAAGCGACGATGTAGTGGGGGAGGCGCGACCGGTCGACCGACGCAGGAATAGCAGCCTTCAGCTGGCTTGATGAAGGACACACCATTCACGTTCAATTATAACCGACTCGTTAGAATATTCGTTTTCAACCGGCCCATGGTTCCGCCACACTTTAACAGCGTTTTTTATTTAAAATAGCGACATCGTCTTTTGTGTTGATTCGTTTTGCCGCTGAAGTGGATTGTATTTGAAAGTATCTGAAAACGAGAGCAGAGCGCGGGCGAGCGCATGGCGTTACTACACTGAATTCTTTGACGTTTGAGCTGGTTATCGCGCACTTCGGTTACTCGTACGATGCAGAGCCCGCCGGAGTGACTTGTAGTAAGAAAAGAAGCCTGAACGTCCTCAGTGCGATTTTATGGCCGGCGGCAGCTACTGTAGCCGTTCGGCCTTAATAAGTTCGAAGGTCTAAAGCGGACGGGGAATCAAGTCCACTAAAAAACTGCAACGACCTGAAATGCTATTGAGCACGTCTTCCTGTGGGCGATACTTACGGAGTACTCATCGTCGCCAGACTCACAGATAGGGCAGTAGCTAAGCTGGGTTAGATAACAATCCCAGACTCGGACCGCTACAGATCGGCTCTTTTACAAGTTCTACATAAAATAACTATGTGAACTGCAGTAAAGATGTGGTCCAAGGATTTCATGGACCTGTTAAGTAAACTACGTTCTTCAGAAAACGAATTAAAAAGTGTTTGACGGTAGATTTTACGTATGGGTCATATGAGGCATTAGAATTTAATACCTGTTAACAGTATCATGAATTCTGTGGAGCATCAGAATAGACGGTTACCTTGTTTTTAACTCGACGAAATGGCGTACTTGAGAAGCCGACATAATATATATAAAACATAAGGATAATATAAAAAATCATAAGTTACTGTAATTGCTTTAAGCCTATCAACACACGTGAGCACTGCTTGTACCTCCACGGAGAACGACTCATGAAAGGTGCGTTTTAGGATTTGGCCACGGCACCACTGGACGTATTTAACTTTGCACATGTCGTTCTCATACTACGAACTGGACACACAAATGTCGTTGTAGAAGAATGGTCCAAAGGAGTGTTTGCATCCTTCGCTCGCTCATCGCGTGGGTGAATGAATCGCAGATTTGATTAAGCAAATCATGTGAAACCCAGCTCTCATGTTTTCTCCCATGTAGCGGGGAACATTGATAATATAAATAAATCGCAAAAATACTGCGTTTTTGACGTGCTGAAAGCAAGTATGCTATGGAAGCGACGGCTTCTTACGCGTCAAACGCCGAAGTGACGCTGCTCCCGTTTACACATGAAAAGCCGCTGAAATCTGTGAATATACTTCTCAAACCATATCGAGCTAGAACTTTACTTCTGTTGTGACTTATCTACACTCTATTCGAGTGTTGTTTACTACGGGAAAAAAAAGCGAGCTAATTCACATTAAGAATTCCTAGCAAAGTCAATGCCAGTTGGGGCAGGGACGCGCTGAAATCCTCGCACCAATGGTTGTATGTCCGTACTCTAAATAAGTATCTTAGCCAGCGGCTAACTACTTCACTCACTTCGAGATAACTTTATTGTAAATTTTATATTAGTTTATTCAGTTTAAAATGTGCCAAAGCACACTAAACTGATTCATAGAAATATTAATCGAACGACCTTTTTACGACCAGCTCTTAACTTATGTGTACCAGAAGGCCGGTAGCGCGCCCGACCTATTTAAGGCAAAACAGCTATTTTCTTTGGGTTGTTGCAAACCTGCTTACAAATTACCAGATGCTCATTAATCTTTATTTTACAAATTGACAAAAGGTAGAGCCTGAAGCGAGCTCTTGTCAGACCAAAAAATAGCTCTAGGCAGTGTACTGCTACGTCCCGGTTTTGTTACACTCAAATCCTTTCACTTCGCGAACTATGTTGCATTAGAAATGCCGGTTTTCAGAGAGCCGTTAAAAGTTCAATGAATGATATCGTTCTAAGAGGGTGGAAGTGAAAGCATCATCGATAATGACAATACGCTGACAAACCACATGGACATTAAGCCAACTTGAATTCTCTTTCCGTCAACCCAGCGTTCAAACTCTGTACTTCTCAAAGGGGATACCTGATTTTCGGTCTTAATGAAACTTGGTTTAGCCTTTATAAGAAAGCATTACTGTTAAGTGCAAAAAATACCATATCTCTTACTTATTTTTTAATGATAAAAAATTTGCTATTCGTTCATTAGATAAATATCGACAATTTAGGTATTGTTGTAAAGGCCTGTACAAGTCAATAGTGATTAGAAGTACTTTCAACCAGGTTGCTTTACTCATTTGAAGAAGAAAAAAAACTTCAACCTAGATCTTATCCATTCCTTTAAGACATGTTTGGCTGCGCTGATACTTCAACGTCCAAGCTCCACTAACTCCACTGGCACTGAAAAATTGCGTTCTAATGGGAAATATGAGAAGCAGGAGTACAGAAAGAAAAAAATTCTTCGTCGATGAAAATTACGGAGCAAAAAGCGTTTTGAGCGGAAAAACAAATCGCAGGGTACGAGACGGCATAAGGCCGCAGCTATAGCTCGGTCCTCCCTTCTCAACCCCTTTCATGCGTTTAAACATGTACCTCGATTTTTCGGTTGCTACCCGTACGCCACATACCAGTCAGACTTTTACGTGCCTTTAACGTCCTAAAGTTAACATCTTTTCTTATACATTCGTTTGTTTCAGACGAGCAAACAATTTGACTGCCTTCGAGCGTTAGGTGTTTTCAAAATTGCGCGGTGACAGGGTCGTGTCATACCTTCGAAACTGAACATTTTATAGAAAGCGTTCCAACAAAATGTGGTGAGACAAAACGCAAAAAACTTCTATTTTTTATAAAGAAGAAAGCGGTTCGGCCGGTTTTATTTCTAAAAAAAAAAACTTAATAAACCTAGTTTTACGTCCTGAAACTCCCACCTTATAACGCTTTTCTTCAATTTCCGAATTGACCGAGTATTCCACGATAATTTACGGGGTTGCTATCTTAGGTGAAGATCGTAGCGTTTGCGCAAATAATAAATCCTGTCTCTGACTAATTTGCTACTCAGACTCGTTTTAATTAACGAACATACTGGCCGATGGGTAAATGAAGGCTCTTGTAGTTTGTAGGATTCGAGGGTTGTACAGATAAGCGTTTGATTATTGCTACTTGGGCAGAAAGCTAGGAATCTGGAACGCCTCCCGGTTTATCGATTGCTCGTTGCAACGGTAACACCCGTAGTGCGGTAATCGAAATCGAAAGAACCCTTTAACTTTAGATTTTGACTGCTCTAAGATAAAGCGTCGCCGGGGATGTACCTAACCTCTTGATTATGTTAGGCTCTCGATGGGTGATGTTAGTATGCCTGCTTGGAACGAAGGCTTCTCTAAAGGATGGTCCTGGGACTCAAGGAAGCTCCTAAATTAGTATTGCTATCACTATTTCTCGTTTTACGGGGACTCGCGCTCTGCATACTAATGAAGTTTAACGGAAGCAGCCGGAAAATGTAGATAACTATATTGATAACGAATCAACTAAATTCCTTCCATGACTTGCCCAGATAACCTTCACCGAAGATCATTTAAAGAGAGGCGCCCTGCACTTGTTAACCTCGATAGCTTCAGGCAAACCTATGAAACATACTTGAGCAGTCTGAGGGCAGAACACTAGCGAACTGGCTCGCGAATTGGAGAGCTGCGAGTTGAACAAAGACCGCTCAGCTGGCAGAGCTGTCTTCGCCTTCTCATCAAGCCTATCGACTCTGCCACGCTCACCGAATCTTAACTCGGAAGAGTCCCAATTGGCTGAACTGAAGTTAAGACACTCGCTAATCCATCTTTTCTGTCTTTCAACAAGGGTAAAACTTGCAGCTTATTCAACTGACTCAATAAGATCCTATGTTGCTCAGCTTTGGTAGAGTTGAACTGTGAGGACTGAGAGAAAAGGAGGTCAGGCGTGTCATAGGAGGATGTTTTCCCTTTAATCCAACGCACGTACACACACACACACACAGACTCGCATACAGGCACACACACACACAAACTATCCTCGTCAGCCAATAGCCAGCTGTGTTACAAACATAGCTGTTTTTGCCTCATTAAGGGCCCGTGTCGAGAAGGCGGTATCCACCAGAAAAAGGCCTGGTAGGGGCAGGAAAGTTGAGTGCAGCTCGAATGTGTTCCGTTCTCGTTGTGCCTACAGACTCGAGAACGCTCCTTGTGCCGGTGCTAGTGTAGTGGTATACACATATGTACACGAACGAACAAATGCGGCATCGACTGGGCTTGCAAGGTCATCTCCAGGCGTACATTGGCAAAGCTTAGCAGAAACGGACAGAACCAAAGAGGCTGTCTGGCCGGTCTGTAGCTTACCAACTTTTTACTCGCTTGCTAGCTCAGCCTTTTCATTCAACGTACATCCCTGTCGCTTTGCATAGTAAGGGAGCAATTGTTCGTAGCAGGCGTAGGCTGTTATACCAGACGTCCCGCGCCCATTCCGCACATCGTTTCAACCTTTTATGTGGTTTGTAACAATGCTGTGTACTGTAGCCTGACACCGACTGGTTAGTAGCAATGGCCTTCAACATTTCGTCGAGGTTGTGTGAGACAAGAAAGCGGGCGTTCGGAATATTCAGAAAGGGAAAGATGTAATGATCAGCATTTAGCTCATGCACAGTAGGGTTACTAGACTGGAGTGTATTCATCTACGCAGGCGGAGATAACCGAGGGCAGTAGTGTGTTACGGTGCGTGAAGGAGCATTATCACGACTGGATTCCCGACCCCCGCACCTTGGATACGAAATTCGTCTAATTGACTAGCGTGTAGAGGTAATATGCAAGTAGTTAGTACAGCCCTGTTCAGTTTTTATTTTTCGTTGTTCTTTAAGGATGGTCGAATTAACGTCCATCAGCTAGCTGCCCCCGACACCCCACAATCAACAATCAGTGGTCGTCGGAAATCGATTCTTTAGAATGACGTCAGTCATGTTCGTTGAAGAAGCCCCGTAAAGTCGGACGTTTGTGCGGGACACCAAAGAAAGATCAGGAGGTATCGCGGACCTGCAGATATTTCTACAGACTGTTCAACATTCGCTCGCTCTTATTCACCCCCCTCCTTTGGGTGGACCAATACCTTGCTTCGTTTGGCCATCCTTTCTCGATCAAATGTTTGAGGTTGCCGTCTTCTTTTCGTCGTGTGTTTATCGTAGCAGTAGCAAACTCAAAAAGGTGGAACCGTCTACATTATAATTAAGGACAAGAATACTAGGACTAAGAATGTTCTCGGCTGGCGGCAGGTTGCTTCAGCGGGAAAAGTCGCGAATGTTGATGAGTGTGTATGAAGGATAACGAAAGCTTGGAAATGCTCTTAGAACGGAAAACTGAATTAATAATTGGCAGTTTTATTACTGTCAGTTGACCATTGATCAAAAACTCGATATCCGAGGATACCTCGTACCAGTTCATAGATAATGCGGTCGGTTATGAAACAAAACTAGTTCCAGTAGGTTAAGCATGTTTTGACGAACTCTGCGCCCACTTATCCCGCTCACAGGCTCATTATTCACTTACGAATATTTGGGTAAGACCTTATATAGGGTGCCTACCCATTGCTGGAAGTGCATTTGCAACCTAACCTCAGATCTGGATACGTAGCTAATTTTTTTTCCACTGTGAATGGTACTTATAATGTAGTACAGTACTGGTACTTGAAAGAGCAAGGTTTAATTTTTCATGTTGTATAATTCGTATGTGTAGACGCTAAAACAAAACATAAGAAAACTTTAGGTTTATTACCATAGTTCCATGGTACACAAGTACCAGCTCCGACTGACCTTCTCTACCGAAGTGCTACCGGTATATAACTCTGATATAAATTGCTAATAAAGGTTATCAATAACAATAGTACAATTTTCAAGAGTATTCTTAAACAACAAATAGCGGCTTAGGCACGGTTAAGCGGCTCACGTGCAGGTTTGTACGCTTGCTTCTGTCTGCAGTTAAGCAGTAGCCACAGGAATAAACTTGTTTCCGCTAGACTTGACTGATCCGGCAGACAGCCGCCAGGCAGGCTGGTTGCTGATAGTTAACTGCGTTCGCTTACATCGCTATGCTCACATTTCTTACATATACTGCAATTCCATTTCAGTTACTGCCGCTACTGCTGCCGCTACTCATTTTCGAATAAACTCCTCCCGCTCTATTCTATTCAAGTGTTTAGAACGACTTGCGGCTTCTCGCCACTTCGACTCCGTACACACCGTATGTCCTGTCAACATCTGCTCCTCCATTATTATAGGGAGGCGCATCCATAAATGAAGGTCCAGGCATTTTTGCATCTGATTCATTGGTGCATGAAGGCTAGCCAAGTGTGCTCTGCATACATCAGTGGACAGCGAGCACAGTGTCTTTGGGCTTCATCAATGTACACACCGCTACAGAATAAAGGCTTGTTGAGCACGGGAAAACTTATATTAGGGGTCGCGAAGGGTGCTTCGCTGGCGTCAGTCGATTACTCCGTGTGCAGATCTCTACTTACTTCGCTCATCGCCGCAAAGGCGGGCAGTCCAGAGAGCGGGTTGACATATATTAAGTGAGTGGGTTCGAAAGGATTTGTAGACTGCACTTTATTGTGACACTTACGATAGACCTATTATAGACAAGTCCTTTCACATAAAGAACGGATGGCCATTTACAACAAATACAAAATTATATTTAACAACAATGCGCTAATTTCCTGTCCTTTAGTTCTTTGGCCCTGCTATGAGCTCCTTTAGCATTGACGCTTTGGTACACACTTGCTACCAAAATCAAGCATACGGAAATGGCTTGACCGGAAGCCAAGGCAAATGTGTGATGTTTCATCAGCCATTGTGGGTGCTTCTAGCTTATAAACTAAAGCGATAACTATGGCGACGATACACAATCACTTTGCTAGTCATTTGCAGACGGTCGGCGGGCCATAAGACGACAAAGCATCTGATCAAAAAGGGCAAAGAATGGTGTAATCTGTAGAGCCAAGTGTAGCTAACAAAAACTCTAACGATCCTGCGAACAGTTATTGAAGTGCTTAGGCTCGTATCACGAACGATAGCGGGTATATAACCTATGGTTGCTACCAACGTTGCCTATCCGTTCATAGCATAGATGTATATATATACATGTAAGGTCGACAGCTTTCGTCTCTCTACCTGAAAGAGACCTAATGGATATGCTACATGCATGAATGTATTTTCATGTTCCTACAAAAAATTGCAGCGCAAGCTTTAGGATGAACTGCTTACCACAGAGGCTGTTTATTCGCACGTTAGCCATCCTAACTGCGTTAAGAGCTTCAACCCGTTTCGTCGCGTTTATATCGCGAGGAGTCCGTGTCTCCTTTGAGGGCACACAGTGGTTCGTTTTAAAGAGAATAATGCCGCTTATTATTATAGAAAAGGTTGGTATTGAGGCGTAGTGTTTTCAGGAGTTTTCTCTATTTGAACTATTTGACGTTCTAAGGTAAATCTGTTCGTATAGGGCTGACAGTTCCAGGACGCAAGGTCGGGTCCGTTATATTTGGCATTAAAATCACATACTAAACTTTTAAATTTCATTGAGGTGGACTGAATTCAATAGATGCATCCTGACAAGCTAACCGGCAGTTCCCGTAAATAGATGTTGACAATAATATCAATCTGCATCTACTGAAAAGCAACTGGGTCGTCTGTGTTACAAAAATGCCACAGAGCTTACCCGGCAAAGAATCTACAAGTTTCCGCTCGCACAGTGGATGTTTGTCTTTAGTTTCCTTACTTAGACGTGGCTGGCCATTCAGGTCTGTTCAACATGTGCGGCACGTACGCACCATCGGTTGCACGACCGCTGGCTATGAAAAGAAGAGTGGCAAAACTCGAAAGGCAGCAGACGCAAGGTTAGAGAAGCGCAGATAAACTAAGTGCAATAATCCTAATATAATAGCTTTTTCGTCAAGTCGAAAGAGAACGCGTCATCTTACTATACCCGACTAAGCCAGCCATATCGAACGTGAATCTTTATTGGATAAAGTGAGCGTCAACGCACGGACAGTTCTACTGGCCATGGCGGTACCTTTCTCGTGCAATCCCGTTCAGCAATAGGAAACAGTTCTAGTATATGCATTCTTTTGCTGTGTGTAGTACCAGATGATAGGCGACGTCAACGTCGGAAGTTGTCGCCACAAACTGTTTCCGCATTAACAAATTTGTGATGGATGCTAAACATGGAATAAGCTGAATTAGATTAATTCGTCAAACACCATCGGTGATTCGTGATGGTAAACTAAATGTCAAGCAAAAAACTAACCCATTAGTGCTTTATTGCGTTTTGCCGTTGCTGTTTTTATCCTTTACCATTCCAGCCCATCCTCCGTTCTTGGTACTCATTCGTTAACCCTCATACCGTTCCCAATCGTGCCACATGTCCGTTCTTGCCGCTACTGACCACAATGTACACTGTGACGAGCCAATCCCGTTTGATCCAAGCATGTGGACTCTCAAGGTCCGCACTCGATGACGCTGTGCAAAAAACGAGAAAAGCGTGCCTTCTCACGTGGCGGCATAGCTGCCTTTACCGGGAGATCGTCGGCAAACTTCAGGAGTACTTGTAGGTGCCACGTTGGCAAGACGGGACGACCCTTACTTTCAGTATGATACTTAGGACCAATACTACCGACTGTCAGAAAGCAGCAGTAATACGCTCTAGAAACCTCGTAGCAGTGCGCTTGCGGCTGGCATGGACGTGCAGAAGAAAAAGGGGAATGATTTGCAGTAAGAGGGAAGTACTATCAAGGGCCAACGCGAGAGGTCCCGGCGCTTGCAACGGCCCACAAAAGCCACCCGTTTACTCTCAACGTTGAGAATTACTGAAGACAGCATAAGCAGGCCTGCCAGTGGGTGAGGGGCATCGGCAAAAAGGCGGGAACGCTGATCGCAATTTGTAGCATCCGAAGATTTATCGAACGTCTTCCTTTTACTTGTCATCTTGTTTTCTGCGCCGGTGACAGCAACAGCCGCAGAAGCTACGATGACGCCCCATCGAATAGGCGGCTACTTGCTCTGCAAGTCGCGTTACCTTCGAAAGCTGTGGGAAGATGAGTACGGACCACGTAGCAGTCTTCCTGCCTGCGGCTGACTCGGCTGTCGCTGGATGCGTGTTTGTTATTTGGCAAACGACAAGACGGCATCCTTAGTAATTAAAGGCAGCGAGAAATGTGTATGCGGCTCTGTATGGTCCTCTAATGGAAAAGCGCGTTTGAACATTTGTTAGTCTTATGCTGGGAAAGCAAGGTTCTTATACTTGAAGCGATATTTGGTACATATAATACCTTGCATAGCAGTACATTACTTAACAGGCCTGTAGGACTCTTCATACAACTAATACTTTGCCCATTTATTTTGGCCTCGCATGACATGCAAGGATAACTTCGCATAATTATTTCCGTGTGTTCAGCAATAGCAACTATTGCAATACGTTGTATTTCATGGAGCAAATTGTCGCAGATCAAGTTATAGGCTAGTGTAAGAAAAAAAATAGGGGGTATTAGCTCGAGATCCTATGGCCAAGGCGACCGGGTAGCAAGTTCAGTAGTCACAGCGAGATCGGTCATAGTACGAAGTCCTGAGAAGCCAGACAGGCTTCTACGAGCAGCAGCCAGCCTTTCTTCTATGTCTGCCTGAAGACAGCGAGCATTTTTCGACGCAAAATAACCCAACGCCACTCGCGGCGCTCTTCGGCTTCCGACGATTTCCTTCCTTATTTGCGGCAGCAGCAGCGTGCCCCACCAATCGCATGGAGGCGGATCATCATTCAATGCGATCTCTAATGTGGAAAACTCAGATGGATACTCTGCTTATTAACTTCGATCCTCTCTAGGTTCACTCGCAGCAGGAAGTTACAAGGTGAATGGCACCAGTGCCGCAAGTCACTTTGCCCCACTTTGTTTCGGCGACTTCTCGTTTGTTTGCGAAATGGGACAGCGTACGTATGATGCAACGAAAGCTTTACGATCTGTCCCGCTTAAACGAGAAGTTAACGAATCGACTAACTTGCGTGCTTCAATAACGTCTACGTCAGGCTACGTAAGCCGAATGTATATAACTGCTAGTGTGTGAACCGGCCGCAAGACACCGGCAGAACAAGAAGATTGTTTAAAATGAACGGTACCATAAAAAAATTACTTCAGTTGCTAAAAAATTAAAATTCTATTCTTTACAATCCTACCGCGTAGACTTGTGATGCCAAAACTAGATTAGCAAGCAAAATGCTCGCACATTTTCCACTTCAATTATCACGGTGTAATCATCTAAAAACCTCAGTTAAGTCTACTGGAAAGACCTTCAAGGTTATTTAAGTGGTTAGCTTCAGACGACACATGGTACCGGTGTAGACAAAAAACCTACTAAGATCATTCGTGAGAGGCGGCTTGAACGTATTATCTAACCTTATTTTCATTCCTAAATTCAAATATTGTGGTTACAATAACTGTGAACATTATATACCGAGTATATCCGGTATATACCGAGTAGTTGCCATCAATGGTTGCTATGCAGCGTTGCTGAAATATTAGAAATGTATTAATATCCTACTTCCATCGGTGCAATAAAGGCAGCTTTGGATTCAATTCATTGCTTGGGCATTATAGTTGACGCCACTAGCAGCTTCTTTTGCACAGGCCTGATCACATACTGGCTGGTCACAGACTGTGGCTTTGCCCTAAAGAAATTTTATGAATACGCTTTAGGATTTGTTTGGGTGATCGTTGCTGAGCTGTCGGACAGCTAGTCCAGGATAGTTCAGATCGATTTCCAACCTTTTCTATCACTCTTAGCCATATTAGCTCATTAACCTCATTCTCTGCCGTTCACTATTCGGACGAGTCCCGTCAAGCAAGGGCCACATCCTTTCCCGCACATCTTTCAAGTTTGTCATTGTTTAGCAACTTAGTAGATTAATTTTCACTTTAGCCCATTTGGCGCACATCCAGCCCTAGAAACTCTTCCTCACACTGTCACTTTTTGCACCCCCCAAAGCTTAAAAATCACTACTTACTTCCTGCAACACGCTAACTTTCGGTAGCATGAGATACGAGAGCTTGCTCTCTTTCCTTGAATGGACAGAAACTAGCGAGCTGTTTGCATGTACTCTTAGGACATGGACTCAGGTATCGGGTCAGGCAACAGCCTTTGCATTCTTCGATTGGTTTATTTGAGATAGCGGTGTTGAGCGATTGTTGTCCCTGCCATAGGTTTGTATCTAGGAGAGCTTAGTTCTGTCAAACGTTTTTTTTTTAATAAACTAAATAACAAGAATGTATCAGAATATAGTAGGGAGTATATGTCTGACGGAGACACGCAAATAGACAGGTCCATGGTGGCTTCCGATTATTTGAAATCTATTTATATGTCAATGTATTATATTTTTGACACTGGCTTATAATTTTGACTATGTGCGCTCGTATTGCGGCAGCAGCATCGAGCTTACGAATTAAGATTTTGGGCAGATACCACCGCCTCCTAGTAGATTTTCTATTCGTACACAGCGTCTATACGAAACTGGTTAGCAACGAAGAATATGACTGAAATTTATAACTCTTTACTGCTGTTTGAGGACGCAACTATCCGCGTATATGCTAAAAGTCATACATCGAAACCGAATTTGGTGAAACTGTTTTTTTCCGGTACAATAGAAAAAATCATGTCACGTTTGGCATTAGCAATATCTAGCATCATGATGTACTGTATTTCGCTGGCACATGTATTCTGCATGTTCTTATGTCCATCACGAACGTAAATTGTCTATCCTAAGCTCAGAGATCAGACGGAAGGAACTCCTATCAAGATCGTAAGCCCTACTGCAAAGGGAAGTTCAAAAACGTGGTATTTAGTCATGCGGAATTGGAGGTACGCTTTTGCAAGCGGATGGACCTACTATTGTCGGGACCGGTGGACGTGCGACGGTATAACGGTAGGTTGCTGAGTTGCAAAGTCGTCCTCGGAAAGGACAGCGGGGAAACCTGCATGTACAGGGCAACGGAATAAGAAGAGTAGAAGAAGAAGTCATTCGCCGCACGTTCATCGACGTCCGCCCGCTTACCTGCTCTGCCTCTGCCCGAAAGTGTGCAGTCAGCTTTCAGCCAGCGTGCTCTGGCTTGTAACAGGTGCTAGCAGTCGTGGCCATAGTAAGACGGCACTGGAAACGAGCGCTGGCGTTGCGGCGGTAGCAACAGTAGCTAGCTACCCATGGCAAGTTTTACCCAACTGAATCCACAACCATATAGTGTGGGTGTGTCCTTGTTGAGATAGCTATGTTACCTTAAAGCTCAGTGAGGACTCAACGCTCCTTTCCTTACCTACCTTCCTGTTTCCGTATTCGTGTTTTAGGAGTATCGGCCACTGGCACATCCCGCCGACCTGGCGGCAGGCAGATACCCATCCACCAGCCAGCTAGCATCATTGGCTGCCATAGACATAAAAGCCTACGAACGTTGCACTTTTACGGCACGACGTGACAGGGACTGATCTCATTGACGCGTTTCATCTGTGCATGGTAGTGACGCCAACAACGCTAATCTGCTCCTCGATTCTGTGGATGCCATCGAAGCCGGATTGTCTAAACTCAATGTCCCAGGCAAAACTATATAGGTATATACGATGGCGAATGATGTTGCAGATATATTATCCATAGACACGCTAACCTTCATCAACAGTGCGCAGCTCGCCATCATTTGCCTGACCATTATCGGCATGTAATAAATAGCTTTATTAACCCCTGGGACGCCGCACGCCGTGTAGCTGGCCAGAGCCCAGCTATCCAGCCAAGACCCATCTTAGCGGTCAGTCCGCCCACTTCATTCGCCACTTAGTTGAGAAAGTAGTGAAGCAGCGATGGAGGGCCAGCACGTTGTATCTCTCGTGTGGGTCGGCGCTGCCGCTGCTCCAAGTTTCTTACTGTGTTGTTTTTCGGGAGGCACGGCCTTTTTTTCGCTAAGACCGTTAGCTCGCTAGCAAGATACCACGAGTTCTTCTGTGGTCTTTATTTGAGTGTACCGTAATCAGATATCTAGCTAACTGAAAAAAAAAACGCTGTCACAGAAACCTCAGCACCGCATTATGGAACACAAGTACACAGATCGGTGGTCTTTCCGGTACCTACGATCCGGTCCTTCAAGGACCTAGCGGCGGAATTCTACTGGGCCTTGCTATAATGGTCCAATAAGGCTTTGGATGCGCCTAGCGTTTACCCCATACGCAACGGTATCGTGTTATGATCAGACTGTTAAGTTCTGCAAATCGGCTGCCCTCAATAGCACGCTCGCAGACGCATCTTATTTAAGAAATGTAAGCGTTCAAAGCACCTAAGCCTCGAGGTATTTGCGCGGCAGATGCAGAGGAAACTTCTTGCAACGTCAGCTACTTTTGCATCCACTGTGCCGTCCGTATTCTCGTAATCCCGGTCAGTTATGAGGATTTTCTAAAGGGTTCGACGCTATGTATTCTGGGCGCTGGCTGACTTCACGGACTAGTCCACTACCGGACAATAGGAAAATGTATGCCATAAACCATCTACAAACCAATAGTTAATTAAAGTAAGTTTGTGCCTCCTTAATATCCCTACATTATATCAGTAATAGAAAACGGACGAGCCCAAGGCCAGTCTCTAGAGAATTCAACAAAGCTCTTGCATGTTTGCTGGATAGAGAAAGTTCACGTACAATATTTGATATTTATGTGGAGCACCTCTTAAATCTCTCAGTGCGCCTGATTCGAGTAATCCGTACGAAATTAATGAGTTAAATCGTTTGGTATACTCTGTGTTATTTTCCTTATCATAGGTCATGCTACAGGTATTTCTTAATACTGAGCTTGGAACTAAGTTTAACATAGTGAACACATAACTACGTTAACTAGTGTTTAGGACAAATAAGTTGTATTCTTTACATACATATCACGAATCTTATTTTAACGCGTTTCGAAGCTATAATGGAACTGTCCAGTTGATATCACATCTAGGAACCGTGTGGTCCTTACACGAGGCCTGTATAGGCGCCATCTCTTTTGAGCTAAAGGAACCGAGTAAACGCAGTGCTCGCGTCAGAATCGCATCAGTGAAGCGGCTTTGCAACAGTTCTAGTTCCGTCGATCTTTCGATTTATAGCAAAATCTACTTATCGTGCAAATCTAATCCTTTATCGTAAGATTATTTTTGGACCTTAATTCGAATCTGTGTTGCCATTTAGTTACCTGTTCATTCGGTATTCTACTCCGTCCCTGTTTTCAAACTTAACCTCAGCCCAGACACATTCAGCCACCCCACCAAGCGAGCGATTCAGTTAAAGAACGGGAATCCAGCCCGGACTACTACGAGCGCCGCAGTTACTAAAGGCTGCGTCTGGGGTGGGCGACCAGCCATGGGCTGTGATGCTGTCGGTCCCTCGCCTGCGAATCTCAACTGCAGACTTCCCAGATTGGTGGAGATCAAGTGCTACGGATCCTAAAGCCCATGACGATGGGTCGCGGGAGCAGGGATCGCGACACACGTATATCAACCACTGGTAAGATGAAGTTGGGTCGTTGCTCTTGGTGGACTCGGCAGCACCCACAGCACGAACTGCTCGGTTGAACCGCCTTAAGGCCCGGGCAGTTCCCCACTTCAGTCCTCGCAAAGAAACGGGGAAGTGCCTCGAAGCTGAGCAGCAGTTTCTCTATCCGTATTCGCTTGGGAAGGAGGAATGAATGATTGGCCAATACGCAGTATTTGTCGTAATGGTATTAGCGGCGGCAATTGTGTGATGACTTGATCTTCTCTCCAATCGGACATGCCAAAACCAAATGCTTCACGTACTGCGGCATATAATTTGTGTTAATTATAATATTGTTATATCCACCAATAACTTAATTCTTAGTATTCAGGTCTCATTCAATAATAATAATAATAAATTCAATAATAATTGTTAATCCAGACATTATATTGATCGCATGCAACATGGAATAATTTTATGCAATAGTTACCTCGCTTCGCTAATTCTGATTGGTATATACACATTTAGTGATATCAAAGTCCGCCATATCTGATTGGCTTTTTATTAATCTTTACACAAACAAATTCGGACAGAAAAACCTATGTAATAGTATCTATTAAAGTAGTTCTCGATTGCTGTTTTAGCGACACCTTTGGCTAATGATAAAAACCACTTCGATCAAATGAAATGTGTACTCTCGATTTTCTTCGACTTTTAGTTCGAAAAAGTTCTTGTACTTTTTTCACTGAGTTGAAAAAAAAAATACATTTTTTTTCCTGTGACAGAAAGTTGTTACCTCTTTTTGCATTTTCTGTCCAGCTTTACGACTTCCCTTCAATTTTGCGATAAGTGATGTGTGGTGTACAAAAAATGTTTACTACATTTTGAAAAAAGCACGTTTCAAGTTTTCAACTTGATGCAATATAAGTGAGTTCAGTAAATCTGAAACGAAGATCGTCCTCAATAATTAACAAACATTTCGTATAAAAAGCTTCAATAATAGTCGGCAAAGTAAGTTGTAACTGCTGCGCATTACTTAGAACCCGTTGTTTTATTTTCGATAAAATGCGTTAAAAATGAGCTAGGATGCATTTTTCTTTTGGTAACGTAAAACGCAATGCAGCTTTTTGCTTGTGCAGGCGCTCGCTATTTTGAGCACTTTGATCGGTTAGAAAGGCCACCTTGAGGGAGACCCAAACGACAATAGTTGTGACTAAGGAGGCAAGCGACGAGGCACAAGGCACTAAAGGAAAGTAGATCATAGATTACTAATGATGCTGTTGACGAAGGCTGTCGGCGAAGTGTGGATGCAAGAATAATAAGGTCTTTAAAAGTCGCTGAAGCCACATATGGTATGCGTGCTATGTACGACGGCAAAGTGCCGAACCCACGTTCCTAACACACAACCAATACTCTGCAGCAGCTCTTCGCTGGAGGGCGCGCTTACAACAAAAATAATTGCTTTTTTTTATTTGACCGGCTGCAGAAGCAGCAGTACCAGAAGCATCACCGCTAACAGAGTTCTTGTCAGAAACGAGCCGCCGTTACCGCACTGCATAAGACCTATGGGAAAAATTATCATGTAAATTTCTTCCGTTCGTAAATGCCATCACTCTGTAAAGGTTCGGGTCCTGCCGCAAAAGCTATTAGGACCTCAGCATCGAATATTTCTTGAGCGTTTAATACTAGTAGGATACAAAGTATCTATACTGTACGTTGTGGCTAAACTAGCAACGCCCGTTTAACCTATTGGGCTCCAATGGTAGCCCACACCTTTTAACCAACACCATCAAACTTCTTTTTCGTTTTACCAGGTTCTCTTTGTTCAATGTCAATGGGCCATCGTCCACTAAAACTCCTCATTTTCACTGCCTGGTCTTTGCCCCGCCCAAAATTTAAACAGATGTCTATGGCAAGACAAGGCGACAAAAAAAAAATGGAAAGAACCCACCATGAGGTGCAACGATGACCACCAGAGCGAAATCGGAATAAGTGATAGAAAAGAACTGGAGAATCAACCAGGTAGAGAAGTAATAATAATAAAAGAACGAAGTTCTCCATAAACCATAGAATATAGCTGTCAAATGGTATCGGTGGTTGGAAGCTTGGCTGTCGTCGTTTAACTTGCCGCGCACGTTTCAATATGATGCGAAATACTACGCCTCGTTTAACAATAACTCAAATTAGAAGTACCAGGCTATAAGGAGGTCCCCGTGATAGCTTGGTAAGTGACATGCGTTCTCAATCTAAGGGACATGCTGTGGTCTAGACCTGAATCCAGGCCTAGACGCATTTTGCTCCGTGTTGGGCGCCAGCTGTATAATAGATTGCTTAACAATGATTGCCGCACATTAAACATAGAAAGACTTGAAAGGTATGGGTTTGTTATCGTGGTTCAAATTAGCCAAGTTACATCCTTGTTTCTAATTGGTACTTGTGTATATCCGATAGGAGAAAGCAGTAAACGCCGTAGATAATTGCCCGACCGACATCTGTAACCAGCTGTATCTTTGTTACTGTAAACCAACATCGGCCCGCCTATTGCATACAAACGAACACCTTACAAGATAGCTGAGACCCTATGTACTCTAGTAGTTTAGCAAAAGTTGGAGGTAAATAATGCGGCGAAACGATTAAAAAAGCCAAAATCACTGGTATGAAACATCTTTTTTTACCCGACATATTTATAATTTAGATTTGTCTGTTTTTATCGCACATGTTGTTCAATAATCAGATAGCAGAATGCGTTATATATAGAGATATGGTCTACTATAGAAGCCATTATATTCTATTGAAATCTAGAAAGGACAAATGAATAGCTCCGTGTTACCGCATTGCGAAAAAAATAAGCCTCGATATAAACACTATACCTCGATGCCCTTATTGTTTAGCCTTATTGTTGTTATAGAGTTTATAAAATTAACTCAATTTTTTCATTATTCATTTTTGTTCTAAAGATTTGCATAACGGATACAGCGACTTTATATTGTGAGATCATGAATCAGGGAAACCTTCAGAGCAGTCTATGTTATATGTACGTTGGTCCCAAAATGGTAATCGTACCAAATATTAGCGCATGACTGAATCAAGCAGAATAGTAATATATGGTGAGAATTACAAATAATAACAAATTTTACGATATCTCAAAAAAAAAGTTAGAACACAGTCTAAACAGTTTTTAACTTCATTGCCTTTTACTTATTTTTTTGTTAAAGTTATCATCCCACAAGGTGTGTAGTATGCATCAACAGTGGCTGGTCTATACATTGATAGAATGGTACCAAAGCCAACGGTAATTACGTACGAATTTAAGTTTTGGTTAGTCGCGCAATCAGGTTGAGCTTGAAGCTGGTATTGAACAACTAAACGCGTCTGAGCCTTTCCCATATAGTTGTTGCCAATCAGAAAGTTCCCTGTACTTCTTGCTCGTTCACTCATCCTATCCGTCTCTCATTAGGACTGATCAGATTCGTCGGAAGTTTTCATCTTGATATGACGGCTATCATAACTCAGCTACTGCGTGTATACATGACCATGGAGTGAAACATAGAAGCGCTGGGGGCAATCCAGTCAGATAACCTCTGGCGCGCCCTTACAGGCACCTCGTGGGTAGGAGAATGTGTCAGGGTGAGGCTCGGTTCAAGAGTGGGTTTTCATGACTCGCTTGTATAGAGAAGCACTAGAATAGCTAACTTGGACGGTACATGCTTATATAATTCATCCATGCAAAAATATAGGCTGAAATTATAGTAGGACATGATAAGCACGAATAAACAGCAGTGGGACTACAATTGGCATCGACGGCGGTCGCATTGGGAGATAAACTCCACCGCTTGACCGACTCCTCTCGCTCCATGATCGTCGGCCTCATCGTAAGCTACTTTCAAAACGAAATCAGTAGGTTGACGTGGTGTCCCTAATCACTGACAGATCCAATAACCATGTCTGATCTCTATAGTATCTGTAGCTATGCGTTATGCATCACGTGATCGTTGGGTAGAGCCACTTGACATCATACAAAGCGTTGGATGGGCCCGATGCTTTTGCTTAAATTGAACTGACGTATAGTTTTTTGTTAACATCAGTTGGTTAGCAAGTCAATTCACGTCTGCAAGCGATAGTCCTCCCCTTGGTTCCAACGCTCAAAACCCAGTCCAAGAAATCATGAAACAAATCGTGTGTACTATGCTTATACTTATATAGTTCATCCATGGCAAAAGGGAAAAATCTATCGAAGTGCTGCAAGTACGTATATTTAGTGCAGAATTTAAGGTGTGGCACTTTTAGACAGTATATAATGGTCGTGCTTATTAACAGACACATAACAACATAGAAAATCTTCCAATGAACATTGTGACCAACGCTACGATTGTCAGCGTGCTATTCACAGTTATTTTATTTACAATACTTTAAATCCTTTTTCTAAATCAGTCCTTGTAGCAACTATTTAAAAAATAGTTGCTACAAGGACTCTCTCTGAACTACAATTAATCCTTCACATCTTAGTATACAAAATCTTCACCCTTTATTTTCCAACCTCTTTTTACTATAGTTTATACAACTATAAACTTCCGTACGTTGGGGTGGCTCTGAGTCCCAAATAGTCACGCAGTTAGTCTCCAAAATGGTTTTTTGCTCTCCCAGACAGGAATAGCTTCATGGTTATTGACCAATTAAAAATCGTAATAAGGACTTCATTCACTCTGTGTAGACAACCATCGTCATTATTATCATCTTGTTGTAACTCTTCTTCTGCGTGCTGACAGTTATCTTTTCTGATCCGTACCTCGATTTGCCTTATCGTAGCTGGTGTAAACCGGGCATTTGATACGTTTTCTCAGCTCGCTCATCTCGGCGAGGTGAGATAGTTAAAACGGCACGGGGCCGCCATCCGCAGTGTTCCCCCTTCCTGTTTTCCCCCACCCCTCAACTCTCCTCGCTACTCTTGAATTCCTCTCTCTATTCTCCAGACTACTTGTACCCCCCAATCCAATGATGAGAGCTAGCGTACTGCCATCACCGCCAGTGTTACTAGATGACGTTTCGGTGCTGCCTCGTTGGCAATTCTTTAGATAGCTCTGCTTGACGCTTGGCCAGATGCCAACACGCTCTGGCTGATCTACTGAAGCTCACTGGCCTGCTTTCTGGTTCCCGGCTCCAAACACACATGAGCGACATAGCATGCATTCTACAGAACCAGGCTGCCACCTCACGAGTCAGTGTACGCGTCAACATCATCTATTAATTTGGATCGTCGGCCCACAACTACGTTTTCAGCTGCATGCGCAAAATGAAGAGTTGTAGCGCAAACACTGCCCATTGCACATTTGCCTTCATTCCTGAATAGTCTTGCGGGTATTACAGCGATCTAGCATTAAAATCAGTGATTGCTTTATAAAGGTTCTTTCTCGTTTGACTCAAAGACAAACAGCCTCGCATTGATTGAATTGAAAGTAAACACGCTGGGCGTCTATGTGTTAGATACAACGAACGGGTGTTAAATCGACCCAGCTGAAAGAAGTTAATAACCCACCTGCAAAATTTAATTATAAGCACAAGAAGAATGATGATATCAGTTTAAGACCTCGTTAATAATAGTCTGGTTGCATAAGCAGCGTTGTAAACAGTAGAATATGAGCTATCTTCTGGAGCTTGATGTTGCTGTGCGGAAGCAGACATAATGGCCACGTCAGCAAATTAATCACCAATGTAATTTTAACTAAATGTCAAGGACATAAGTTGGCAAATAAACTGAGACGTACATAAGTTGTCGATATAACAATTATTGAGAAAGAAAAACGAGTTGGTAGAAGCTGGATTGCGGGTTTCTGTATAGGATTCGCGCCAAATATACCGCTTGGACCAAGAGGTCCTAACTCTGCTTTATTTTGGGGGTACTTCATATGTCCTTCTGAAGTACTTCATTGGGTTGCTTAAGGCTCGTACGGCCATCTTTAATATTTCAACAATGCATTAAACGTAGCTTTGATAATTGGCAGCTAGATTTGTTGAAGATCTTCCATTGAAGAACCGTTTCGAGCGTAGGTAAAAAGCTAAGGGGCTAAATAAGTGCTTCGTCAGAAAATAGGCCGTCTGTCCATTTGAGGGTATGATTTTCTATTGAAAAAACTAAATGACCCTGTTAAACAGGTTAATAATAATTGAGAATCAGAAAACAAATTTGTTTAAATCACCTACCGCGCCCGTCATACCATCAATGATCATGGCTACAATGTGGATCATATAAAAATGTCTATAAGTAAAATTATTCGCAGCAGCGCAAAACGCGTGTGCACAAAATAGTTATCTTTTTTGCATTAAAAGATTTCCATTGAACATTTAAAAGGACTATCTCATCTTCTAGTTATGTGATAATTTCGTTGATATCTGAGTTTCACCCTCTTATTACCGATGAGCAAAGTTCTTTAAGAATACCCTTTCAAGTAGATGCGTAAATCAATATAGTCATTTTTTATATATGGGCTGGAATTGTATCTATGTAGCTAGCTGATTTGGGGGAGGTGCTATCTAGCAGCACCTTGGACCTTTTCGCATTGCGGGAATAATAGTAGTACTTATACTATTCGTGATTTAAGTTTAGCCTTCAAATTGAAGGTCCCCGGCGTCTACAACGACTCACACAACAACAATCACACTTAATATGGGGCTAGATCCTCCATAACCGTACACTATTCGGGTAAAACATCGATTTTTTGCCCTATCCTATATACGATAAGCGCAATTACGGTTGCCCATGCCAAGGCATCTAGATTTGTATTAACGGATAACAACGTTTCATATATTTGAGAAAAAGGGGCTGTAACCAATAAGTTCTTATTTTTACGAAGTACGAGGTATTCTAAAATACATTTAAACCTTTTTTCCGTTTCTTCAACGTATAATGACCTTTTCGTCGCGGAGCAGTTGCTTTGGGGCGACTGCGCTTTAATAGGATCTACGAGTGATCTAGTCAAAGGAAAAAACAACGTGTGCCTCAGACGCAGTTTGGGCTATTTCTTTATAGCGTGTCTCGGGTAACAAAAAGGAGTTCCTACACCGAAAAGTGACAAGGTGGCTGGCGGGGAAAACCTAAATTGCAACCCCAACTGCATCGCGTCTGCCGCCGTGGGTGCACAATGGTCTTTGTCGTGCAAAATTGCTGCAGTGTGGCGATAGACTTGAAACTTATGTAGAACTTCGCTGGTGAAATGCAACAGCAACGAGATCCCTAAAACGAATCGTTTTTTTATTTTTATATTCGAATTTCCGCCCCCTGAGCAGCGACGACAGTATTGTCTTCGTGGGACACCCTCTAAATTGGGAAAGCTTTTTGAGGAAAAAGAGAACAGGCAGTTTCGGTGTTCAGAGAATAGAGTCCGTTCGAAGTAGAATCATGAGCTGAACAAAATGCGGCGAAAACGGCTGTCAGCCGTAGAATGCACCGATGAAGAGCATAAATTTGCCTCAATACCCTTGTAATGATTCTGATGATATCGTATGGTTGGATCTGCTTAACTCATAGAAAAGAGGTTCGCTTTCAACATCGCCCTGTTTGACATCACCAGCACGTGTGGGAAGTGGTTTCTTTAGCAAAGAGCTTAATAGGCTTTGTGTAGTATCATCGGGAGCATAAATTCAAATGGTTCTAAATCTACGAACAACTGTGAATCAACTATCTAGTTCATGGGAAATCTGCAGTAGCAGTTTAGGTGCGTGCGTTCGACACAATGTTAATTTCTAGGCCAGCACTTTGGCCCTCGAAATTTACCTATCGACGTGACTGCGTGAGGCAAGTGGGTAAATGTTGGTGTTAGACTGCCTTTGATATCCGCTATAAGAACGCAGTTTTTTTATTTATGAGCTGAAATTTTCGTCCCGCTTTGAAGAACGTTAATAAGAAGCATTCATATTTACAAGATTACGATAGATTAGGGCTTCTAGATGTAGAAATAGAAGGCAAAGGCCTAAGCCAGGACAACACGATGTGATAACCTCAATTCTTGTAGCTTGCCAGCGAAATAAGTGTTAAATGGAAAAGCCGGTCCTATGATAAAGGCTGTCTGTTGATCTGTTTGCCAATCTGTTGATGCAATACCGGCTCCCCTTTTGTTCGGCACATTGAGCGGACTGTCGGCAAAAGGCAAGATGTTCCCAATACAGTGATAATTCTTTAGAGACGGTAATGATAGCAATAGTAATTTGTATTGAAGCTCCATATTCCTAGGATCTGTCTAATTTTCTTACACAGAGATATCTACAATCACAAACAAGGTAGTTCACTTAATGTCGGGTGAAAATTTGCAATCCGCAACAATGCTACTAACTCAAATATCTTAAAGACAAGGTCTCATCATTTTTTTTTACATTTGAACCAGCCATTTAGATCCAATTCCAGTAAACTTCGCTAACCTTAACCAACTATGTGCTAAAAAAAAAGCATCTGGTGACCTAGGGCCATTAAACAAGGTAGGATGTTTGTCGTTTAATAAACGTTTTAATAGTCATAGCCTTAGCGACGTCCTTCATTCAAGGCTGTAGTTGACATGTATGCATAGTTGCAATGAGAACTATGAGACACATCAGTTCGATCTCGACGATAGTTATCACTCACACCTTTTAGTTTAACGAAAATTATTACAGGTGTGCGTAAAATAATAAAAAAGGACGGTTACAAGCAAAAGCTCTTAGATTTTCAACGGTCTCCAGCGATAGCAAGAGGAAATTCAATCGACTCCTATAGTTGAAAAGGAACACGAAGGAATCCTTATGCCGATGATTTTGTAGCGAACTGTAAAGGTGCCTTTCATTCAGCTGGTTTAGTAAATAGGTCCGCTCATTTCTATCCAGCCGAATAGCTCACGGCGATCTATTGTTGCAGTTATATCTATTTTGAAGCTTTGATCGTGCATTGTTTCATAAATCATGGAAACCTCACACCGACGACTTCAAGAAAAAAAATCATTCGCGCAGTCAGGTCTTGGGAAATAATTGCCAAAAAAGAACAAATCCACAGCTTGTTAGGGTGAACAATCCATTGCTATGACGAGTATTCGACTACTACCTCGACCTTTATCGGTGTCGACTAAGGCTATTATGCGCACAGGCGGAAGGAGACACCAAACGCTTTGGTGAGACCCCGTCGGATCCCTTAGAGGGAGTCGTCCGACTTATCTAATAATGCCCGTTCCTTTCACTCCTCTTGACGAAGCCGTCTCACTCAGAAGCCAGACCTCCAAGGCGCCGCAACTCCTATCCAAATTTGCCACCACCAGCCGAACGTACCGCTGGATCTCAGAACTAGCCTGCCTATATACTAACCAGCAGCAAGCAGCTCCACGTTTACGTCTACCCATTGCAATTAAGGCCAAGCATGAAAGGCAACCAGACACGGAAGGACTGAGGTGCTAATTTGGTATGGCTAAACATCGACAAACTGAACAACAGAACAGTATATCGGCTCGCTTTCTCCTTTTTGAAGAGCCGACGATTATCCGAGCAGATAGGTCAAAGGACGACTAATGGAGAGGTTATCCATAGGGTAAATTGCTAAAATGGAACAATGGGATGAAGGAATAGTGCACACAATAGCGTGATTTTTTTTTAAGGGATTTGTACAGACAGAATATAGGATGCTTGCAGCCCATAGAATCGATGGGGGCGACGCCACGGAGAATGTTGCCACCCTTTTGTCAATGACTCCGTGAGTGTACATCATTGTAGCGGTAAATCCATGTGGCCTGTTTTTGTACAATTATCAACACAAGTCAACACACTATTAGGTCAAGTGTACACCACACAAACTATCGCGCACTTCTCGAAGGATGACCATTGAACACAGCATTGAAGGCACGCGCGTGAGGGACCACTTATAAAAGGAGAGAAAATATATTTAAATAGTCGACGAGATAGCGCACACGTGAGGTGTACAAGCGGAACTGCTTGCAGCATATTAGACACATCCTAAGCCCAACAAGGATTGCACGCAGCCAGCATATATCCATCCACCACCATCATCGTTGAGTCAGCTATTGCATTGACTAGTAGATTAGCTGGCCAGCTATATCGCGCACCGTTCCCTCTGCGGCTGTATAGAATCTCCTTAGCTAATGCGCTGCATGTACGTGTTGGTTATCCTCATCCATAGGTGCTGGTGGTAACGAATTGAACGACCGCAGCGCTGACTGCGGCGTTGGCTGCGGTGTAATGCTGTGAAGGCGACGAACGCAACCGTAGTGGCGATGGCAATGGGGGTGATGAATCCGAGGACGGTGGCCTTAGTGGTAGCCGTAGAGATGGCGCGGAATCCTGACGGGTGTAGATATGGCCTCGTATTAAACCACGGGGCAGTGGCTTCCCATAACTGCCCTCTGTGGAGGCAACGGACGGAAGAGGTGGAGGGGTTATTCGGGGCGGATGCAAGTCGTGAGAATTTCATTTCTCTGTTTGCTATTGACGGTGTTCGTTCGGAGCAGACATCGATCACCGCCGCCATCGCGTTCACTGCTTACAACGGAAATGGGCTGACTGAGGATCGTAGATTGGAAGGCGAGCTTGGATAACTTACCTGATGTTTATTCCGCGGACGAGGTGGCCACGGAACGAAGGGTACCATGAGTCTCCGATGGGGGTTGTCGACTCACGGCTCACTCTGAGAGGCGCGGGCCCGCGCGCCCGGTCGACACGCGGCTCGCTCGGAGCCGTCCCGTTTTCCGCAAGTTGCTCAAACGGAGTTAGTTAGTAGGCAGCGCTAGGCGGCGGGGAGGCCGCGCGCGCCCTGCGGGGCACAGGCTCAGTGCAGCAGCGGCAGTAATTGTAGTATTGGTAGTAATAGTCACAGACGGACGAGGTTGTGACGGGCACGACGACGGGGCCTGCCCCATCGCGAGAGGCCGCCCTGCGGCGCAGTCCATTGCACTACACGCCACTCTGGTTTGCAGTCGTGTGTTAGTTCCTCGCGTGAAAAACAACCAATAGGTCCACAGCATCCACGGGCTCCACTCGCGAGGAGCGTCGGGCAAGCACTCGGCTAGCTCACATTAGCCATCGCAGTCGTTTGGACTGTTCTGTTCACAGATCACTCACTCACTGTGCACTGGTCCAGGCCTTGTCAGGCTCGCGTTGGGGCCCCATCGTCGGGCTGCTCCCGTTCGAACGCCACTGCTCCTCTGCGCCTCTGCCTCTGCTCCTGCTGCTGCAACACAGCAAACGAACGAACGAACGAACGGAGGACGGAACGGACGCGGCGGAGCCATGACCAGCAGCGGCAGCAGCACCAGAGCGAGGAGCGGGTCTCTCCAGGCGGCCGCCGCGCTCTCTCCTTTCCTTCTACTCACTACCACCACCGCCTACTACTGCTGCTGTCTGCTCTCCTACAGCCTGTGCTGTGTGACTGTCTAGAAACATGTGTGTGTGTGTGTGTCTGTGTGCAAGTGCGTATGTGCTGGCGTCAGTGGCGTGTATACTGTTAACCAGGAAACACCGAGCAGCACTTCCAGCAGGGCCCTCCTTGGCGCCTGCGACTGCACACCGCTGTTCTCATGAAGCTGTCATGGCCTGCTGTTACCTGCACACAAGGGTCTGTATACACCGAGCTGTGTGCTATGCTATGCTACGCTACGATGTACATGCGTACGTTCATGCGGGTCTGTATGCATGTGTGTATGTGTGTGTTCGTATGTGTGTGTGTGTGTGTGTGTGTGTATATCTATGTGTGTACGTGGGCATGTGTGTGTATCTTCATCACTCCCTGTCGTGAGTGAGTACCATCATTGAATGCTTGGCTCCCGAAATGTGCGTTCCCGCGTCTTCCTGTCCGTGTATCATATGTGTGTCTGCATGGTTGTAAGTGCGTGTGCGTTCAGAGTGTATATATGCGTCTACTGCCTCGGCAGCTAGGGTCCCTATGGACCCTGCCCTTCGACGCTCTGAAGGCACCGGAGCCGCGCTCTGTTTTCGTATGCTCTCTTCTTGCCCCTGATCTCTCCGCTGTACCCTCCCGCTCATCCGAATAACAAGGCTAGCTACTACAGACCTCCACCAGCTGGAGCATCCACCGCGGAGCCACTTCCGCATCCTGTCTCTTCCAATATGGCGGCTGGCCATCTGAAGGGTTCAGTGCGCCCCAAGAGTGCGAGGAGCCTCACCTCGTGTCGCCCTCAGCCTCCTCTCAATCCGCTACACCGCGATCAATCCTCTTCGGTAGTAGATTCTGCCCTCTCCTTTTGTCCAGGAACTGAACTCTGTTAACGTTTGCTGTCTAGCACATCTTGCCCTCAGCATGGCCCTCAGATGACCTCGCGGCGCGCATGCTCCTTAAATTCTTAGCGGCTTACTGCTTAGCCCCTATTACCCTCACCCATGTGTCCCTCTCCAATTTTAAGGCTGGGAGTTCCCAGCCGTGCTCCGTCTTTAAGAGTGGCTGGTGGGTTGCTCCCTCTTCGAATCCGGAGGCCTTCATTTACCGTTTTCATCTGCCGTGTCATCTCAACATCTCGTTCAACAACGCCGCCTGCCGCCTCTCTTACAAACGAATGTTCTTGGTTAGCGTCCTTAGCTTGCGTTGGACCGCCGAACGAAATATAGTCTGGGGGCATACTCAAGCTGACTAAGAGAAACAGAAGCATATCCTACGCATGCTTTCCGCACGCCTTCGATGCTCGTAGTCGAAGTCGCCTCTTGCGCCTTCACCCCTCAAGATGTCAAGACTCGATGATGGATCTGATTTCCGGCGCGCGCAATTTGAACGTAGAAACAATTCAATAAATTCCTATCGGGAGTCATAGATATGTGCATTAGTTAGTAGATCCACCTCCAAATTAGAATTATAAATCGATGAGTATAACAGAAAATGAAGTGATCCGCAACGAGGAAATAGTCAATGTTTTAGACAGAGCTCCGATCTGCTCATAATTCCGCTCAGTGTATGTGTATATATGTCAAGTAAAACTAAGAAATGATATTTTTTTCTTCATGCCCCTATTGTTGATAACGAGTCGCTTTTGAAGTAAATTTTGATGACATTATAGGCATGACGAATCACTTGGACAAAACATTCTTGTTAACATGTGGAATAGTCTCGGATAACCACGAGTCACAGTATATTATGACTCATTATTTACACAAGAATCATGTATAGTCACGATAGCTACTCAGGTGTAGTTAACTCGTCTTCGAAGAAGCGATGTCCACAATATTGCTGCAGGTCTTCGGTTCTCAGCTAGAATGCAATATGTCAGGCATCTAAAATCCAGCTTCGCTATTCGCAGTAAAACTTTATGTAGACGACCCATAATCTTGGGCTTGATTTGGCCGCAAACTATATTTATAAAGCATGGTCTTCTGTAATTATAGTCAAAGCCTTTTCTGGCAAGAAAATTATTTTCTCTATAGCTCTGTTAAATGACTGACCTATATAACATTTTCACGGTTTTCACGGCATAGTTGTATCTAAGTAGTATTTTGCAGATATGGCATTTAGACCACATAATCGAAGAGCTTTTGACGAGCATACAGGTATACTTATTTCTTATCTGTGACATCGGTTGTTTTCAATGACAGCGTTAAGCAAATTTCGGCCTGTGTAGCCTCACCCGCTTCTATATATACGTATGCTTTATATAGTGATTGCCGAAATTGATTGGGAGTACTAAATTATATATAGCGATAGCTGGTTTATGATGTACCCGATAAGTTGGAGAGTCCCTTCTATCGTCTGATTACTGAAAAACTGGATTCTGTCTCATATGATCTTATTGGAGAAGTTTGCTTTGAAGCTTAATGTAAAAGGAATGAATGTCTCAGCGTCCATAGGTCTGTACGTTTTTATTGCTGAACTTTTTGACTGCATTTATGTGACATGTACTGGCCATTATGCTTCATAATTTAATTTTTGACATAATTTAACCCTTGCTTTTTGTCAGATATAACACGAAATTGCAAAGTTCGTTACCTGCTAAATGTACATACCTATATATTAATATATATAGGCATATATATTTATTTATATATTGTGTACACCAAGCCAGCGATCTGCCTGTTCACTCTATGGCCAATAATAGAAATGTAGGTACCCCAGGTATACCCCAGAATCTAATAGTAATGATTTTTATACACTTTTAAACACTACAAGCAAGTTAAACAGCTTAAATCTACTTAGACTGGTGAGCTAATATTAGTAATCATATCCTATACCGTCAAAATAAGTGTCTGATTGTTCTAACTGGTCGGCTGGTAACTAAAGCAAGTTCCTTTATTCGCACAGGTTGTCATTGGTGGAACACAGCTTAAAACAGCAACCCCTGATCTCTTTCAATCAGAGGCTTGGTCGTCCAAGTTACCTTGTCCGCTAATGACTCGCCGGCATGACCAGCAGAATTTTTACATGCTTCTTATAAATAAGGGCTAATATGTGCATTAAGTATATAATAGAAAGGCAGGTGGAAATTAAATTAAAAAAAGTAGGGTACTGCTCGTCCATTTCTTTGTTCTTCTTCTGTTACAACGATGTTCTCAAGATTGAACTGTCCCAGTCCAGTATTCCCTATTCGTGAACCTTTTCTGTCTTCTTCATTCCCATGTCCCATAGCGATAACGAAGTCGGCCAAATGTACATCTAAAAATTGTACCCCATACAATGAAATGAATTAAAACACTCTCGACATTAGGTATTGAAGTATTTTGTACTATGTATTTCAGGCTTAATAGGGCGTATTGAGAATTATTTAGATTTTGCGTTGAAATGAAATTAAGAATCTACGATACCTTTAAATTTATTTTATAATAGTTTTTTTCTGATAAATATGAGCGAACATTTTACGTACATAATATATAAATAAAGGTAGGTAATAATTAAGCGTATTCGACAATAAACGAATAAAAAAAAGCTATCTGAGAAAACATTGAAGTTTAATACACGGATGTTTCATTCTTGGAGAATCTGTTTGAGAGATTACACAATCGGCGTCAGAAGATAGTTCTACGAGTGTTTGCTTCACAACAGCACTCGTAGCGTCATTACTTCAAATAAAGCTAAGGAAACACCTCCATTTTTGAGAATGACTTGTTAACTACGATCTATATATATATATATGAATTGTGATGATCAGCTATAGTTGGGTAATTAAATTATATTAGTTGAATCCCAGGTTAATACCTGAAAGCTGCGTTTTCCTCATTCAATGTGTTTGCCCTGCTGCTCCGCCTGTTCAAAATAGGTTCATTTACAATGTGATCTAGGTTCGAACACGGGCATAGACAGATTATGTTGGAACCCTACCGTTCGCCTGATGGAACGTCTAACGGCGATACGGGACGCACAACTCGGAACTTTAAGGTATGACGCTTCATACAATCTTCTGTACGAATCTCATAGCACAAGTATGAACGTGTACGGTTCTCCTCATCACCGTCGCAACCGTGTTTCGGACATAAGAGATTATCTAAATCTTATTGTGCGGGTCGTTTCGTCGTACATCTTTATACCTCTTAGGCTGTTGATGGTTCCATCGAGAGAATGAATGTCTAAAGCAACACGGCACTAGGGAATTGCTTTCTTTCGCCGGTGTAGGACCTCAACATTTCAGCACGGTAATCGATTAAGCCAAATGTACAATTGGGCCATCGCTCTAAATATCGTATTGTTTCTTGGGTCGCTTACCTAAAACGGACCTTAACCTACTGCTCTTGAAGAAGAAGGTCTAACAACGTGGATAGTGAGCCAAGTGAAATTTACGCTATTCTTTCTTTAAACACTGGCCAGAGAAGAATGTAAGTAGACCTTTATCATAGCGCTACTTGCCTGCGAAACACAACAAATATACCACCACTGTTGACGCCGTCGTCGTCATAGCTTTAGCTCTACTACGAACGGCTGTTTGGAAAGAAACCATTGCCGAATGGGCTAAAAATGCATCCCTATGTCTATGTATGCCCTAATCAATGAACTAGGTGAGTGGGCGAGGATCGTGCCAGCTCTCCAAGGAGTATATCAAAGTGCATATATGTTGTCCACGGTCTGATGTAATAATTTCTGATAACAATATAATTGTTTACACAAAGACCAAAGCATTTAATGTAGGTTTTTTACGATAAAATAATTCCAAATGATGTAAAACCTAATTTTAGTGCATCACTAGTAGTATTTTATTTAAATTTTTCCACATAAAAAATGAAAAAAAAATTATTTCTCAGAGCGTAAATTTTTTCCGGAGGAACACTTCTATTTGATAAAGGACAGTAGTAAGTTGATCGTAGTGCACAGCTTTTTTTAGCATCATCACTTGACTGATGGTCGTCATCAGGAGCAGTTACTACAAAATGATAATGAGTCAATGATCAAAGAAGAACGATGATTATAATGCGCTTGGTTAACTGTGAAATGAACTTTTTCAATTTATTGGAATAATCAACATGTACGTGGTGTAAAACTTACACTCATATCATCCAGAACATCTCTAGGTCTTTTTCTCATTATACAGCTTTGTCCTTTGATAACAACATCTATCCCAAGTTCTTAATCCTGATATTGTTGGTTTTCAGATAAAAACCATTTCGACATGTTGGTTTGTTGAATTTTCGGATTCAAAGGTTTTTTCGCATTTATTTTATAAAGCCTAAATTCGAAATGGCAATTTTGGTAACCATTAAACGTTTATTTCGTTCAATCCAAAAAGACGGTATCATTAGATCAGATGACTCTTCCGAATATAAGTCTCTTCCAGGTCTCTAAAACATGTACATCCCCGAAATGTCCACAAAGAGAAGTTCCCTTTTCTAATACCTTGAATACCTTATGAAGTTTACTGCTACCGTTTGGTGCCTGTTTGTATTAAGAGTGAGGTAGCGTGTAAAACAATATGCATAAAAATGTAAAATTCTCATTTGCGCTTTGCAGTATTCTACAACAGGGAAACCGTGTTCAATTTGTACCCTAGTATACTACTACAATGATAGCAACTCTTTATTATTAATTATGCGCAACGTTTAGACTTCGTCATGAGTATAGACGAAACGATATTTCCCATTTGGAGATTAAACCTGCTACCTATTTACGAATCCACTAGGTGGCGCTTCCAGTCTAGAAAAGTTGCTGAATAAAGCTAGGATGACAGGGTTGGCATATACCTAAAATAGACGAACCGATAATCGAGGTCATTCAGTCACTGGATTGACAGACGCGCTGTAGCAAGCGAGATAGGGCCAAGCAGGTTTCCAGCTTGCTGTGTTTTTATTGCTATTATTGTGATTCATTCATCATAATATAGAAACAAAGCGATATTTAGGTTCCATGGTTCATTCTTTGCTATAGATTTGCGTTATACTGGTAATGGTTCGAAATTAGTCTTTGGCTTCAAAAAACATTTTCTGGAAAACTGAGGTTTTCGTGCTCGAGAGATCTTTGGCGTTCATATAAGACCTTAACGGGAGCTCTTAACATATTCATTATTATTATTATTTCTATTCGATAAATGCGATTGAGTGTTATGTACAAGACGAGTCACAGATATTTTCAAAAGTATACACGATTCGGCATAAATATCTCACATTTCGACCATTTCGTTTATAGGACTTTCAGACACGTTGAAAATCTGATTTCAAGGTAAGACGACACAGTTTTCTATACAAAAGCAGGCCTACCCGCCTATGCAGGTTACAACACGTATTTGAGGGGTACTTTTTGCGGGAGACGTTACTTTTGCGCTTTCGCAAACAAATAAACAGGTGACATGTACACGCAGATTTGCTTAATGGCAACAGGAGATGATAGACGTTCTAATAGCTCTTTGAGCAGCCAACAGACTTCCGACAAAGTGGTGGAATCCCAAAATATTGCTTTTGGTTATTTATAATAACGTAGTGGTTGTATGTGCCGCGTCTTTGCCTATTTGAAACGTGCGGCTTGTTTTTACTGCCGGTTTTGTGGCTTGCACAGTAAACGAAGTTGGCAGACACAGCGCTCATACGATTCAATTAGGGGGAGCCAATCGCGTAGCTGGTTCGGAAAGGAAAACCGAATAAAGCTATCGATCTTACGAGCATTCCGGGAAAAGGTCTCAAAGGAAAGGAAAGACGCTTAAAAATAAAAATCACTGGAAGCGGATTCGACTGCGCTTACGCTTTCATTGACTGTCGGCAACAAGAGCGCGTATAAATGTCCTGACAATTTTTCAAGAGATTGCAGCTAGCAATTGCGCTTCTTCTACTAGTTTATGTAGCCGAGAATTTGTTTTCTATTATAAACCCTTTATTTGTTGTCCTAGTTAAATACATTCGACTGTTTCAAACCGCGAATTCCTGGGCGTCTGCAGCGTTCCTGCGTAGCGTTGAATTGGATCCGAACCTTTTCTATTAATTTGGTAGAGTAAGCTATGTGAGTCAGGACGAATCTGTCTGCTCGGCAGCATAGCTATCACTAGTCCCGGCGAAAACTGAACAGTTGATGCTCTCCTACAAACGCCACAAGAGCTACACCAACGATAGCGCTCCCGCTTGTCCCGCTCAGGACGGTGCCCTAGTGCCTAAGTCCTACACTCCCGCTAGCTACTTTGATTGAGTATTCAGAGAGGGTGGCTACGAATAGGTGCCTTCATCAGAACAAGAGCCCGAGCTTTTCAGCCTATAGTCGTGGGCTACGTTGATTAGGTCTGCATATCTCTATCCACGCCGCTACAAAAAGAATTAGAAAAAGCGACAGATTTTATTCGTCGGATATTGGTTAGAAAGATTTTAAGTCCGCGCTCTCGATCTATTTCCCCAAAAAGCGCTCTTCGGATCTCAACAAACGTTATCTATAAATTTCGCCTTTGAAGCGGCCGAAGAAACGTTTCGACGATTCAGCTTCGTACCTTTTCTAGAAACCCACAGCTCCATGTTAAAAGCCGCACGCTACCGCCCAGTTGGCTTTCCACCTACTTTTTTTTTCCATAAGAATGTACTCAAATTATGTGAGCGATCCTTTCGTCCGTAAAGCATGGGCTCGGGCGGTTCCGGCCTACTGTCCAAGCTTTCGAATAGCTCCATTTAATATTAGGTCCGTGTGGCCGGACCATTCCCTCCGTAGAGCGAAATGGAGCTAGCTGATTCTGTTATCGGCTAGCTAGTACGAGCAATTTACGCTCTTCGTATTGTGATTATTCGGCCGAACGTGTCTCTTCATAATAACAGAATATTTACAATATTCCTTTAATAAATCTAATAAGCAGTGTGCGCCTCCGCTTTCGGCTGCTGCTAAGTATGTAAGTAATCGTCCCTAGGAGATTAAATAGTGCCACTTTGATACTGTCGATACGTCGTAATAACTTAAACTTGACGAAATAAAGCGGTGAGAAAATAATGACAAGAGATGACAGGTACCGATTCTTATTAGATCTTTTTTTTTCTTTTTTTTCTAGAAAACGTTTGTGCGGAGTTCAGTGGTTTATAGCGTGCCCCATAATCGATGGTCTCGTATCTCGTTGTGCTGGTCAATGATCACGCTCTGTTTATGCATTTGGTTCCGGCCTGAACTGTACACAGTGTTATAGGTATAGAGGACTTCGCCCATCTTCATCATATATTATGGGGCATATCAGTCCAAATTTATAATTAAAAACAAATAAGACCTAAATTTGAAATCGTTTTGGTCAGATTTTTGTTAATGTGGATAAACATATTCTTAATATGAAATTAAATAAAGAACATGATACAAATAAATGACATATAACGAGTACATGAAATAAGGGGTCATTGCGCAATGTGAAGTATAGCACGTAGTGAGGCATATATTTTGCGTTCCAGAAGACGTGTCTTATCTGGCCGCTTAAATTGTGTTTGGGGTCGTACTCGCCTAATGAGGCCTACTTAATACTCTGGCTTCCTCGAGCAGGTTGTTGGTGACAAAAAATCAGTTATCGATGAGGCTGTATATATACTGCGCTAACGTTAATCTTTTTATGTATCATGCTATAGTCCCGACTGACGTCGATGCGCGATGATATTTTTCCTCGCTCTTAACCTCGACTGCAGCAGGCTTTACCACTCCTAGTCGAAGTAAACCATGATTTAATCTAGTTCTAACTTCTGGGAAGTCGCGCATTGTTCAGATTAGCTAGTGATGTAACAACTTCTCAGAAATGGATTGATTCAAAAGTAGGCAAACGGCACAGCGCAAAACGCTATATTCAGCGACATACTCTATGAACCTCTCCCCGATTCCTATTGACAAAACAATCATCTTTCTTAATAGTCTTGTGTAAATAGGTTAACCATTCAGCGGGTATTAATTGAGCAAATGGTTGTAAGCCAATCTAAAGATATGTCTACTCGTATACCCGACCCTTGATAGCACTTGCCCGTCTAGAAGTGAGTGACCCATGAATAGTACAGTCACAATTTGTATTACTATGCCAGATGAATAGCATTTTATTTTATGAGCAAAAGGGAACATAATATCTAGTTGATACCGAAGTCTTATAATACTATCCTTCAAACGAACTAATTTCCTGTGTATTTACTTTTTACACATATACATATATGTGCAGGGTAGCCCGCCCAAAATTAAAGTCCTTTCACGAGTTGTTTCTGAGGATGTGTCGTAATAAAAGCAGATATTCAACTTTAAGTATTTAGAAGAAGGACCTCTCGAAACAACTATGGTACAATACATAGGAGACAGGAAAGAATTCGGACGAATACCGTCCGAACTGTGCCATCATTCTCCGATGCCCATATTAGACATCCGAGAAGGACAAACTTGGCTACGTCGAAATGCTGATGGATTACAATCATCGCCGATGCTAGAAAAGCCTATCTGCGGGCTTGCGAGGCTATCAAGCTAAAGGAGACGCACCAGTGATATCTGAAATGGTGAAAACATGTCAAGAACGATAGGCCATTGTGAGACATTCGTAGACGGTAGGAGTGAATGCTGAAGGAAGCTACTCGAAGAACTTAACGAAGACCCCCTGAGACCACGTGCTGAATCGTCGGAGGTAAAGTGACAAACGTTCTCGAAATTAACAATCTCAGGACAGGCAAAGAGATACATTCTGCCTACAACTGCTCCTTTAACATCATTTTCAATTCGAGAACTAAGTTACCCAGAGATTCGTTCCGCTCAGCCCTGATGACATATTCTATACATAACAATCGAATAGATTTTTTTTAAAGCTATTTGGCAGTCATATGTATCAGCATATTCTTGAGGAGCCGGTCGTACATTAGCTGGCAAGCATGAGTTACTGCAGCATCTTACTGAAGCGTTAAGGGCTTCTCTCGTGGCAGCACAAACATTTGTAAAGCATGCAGATAAGCTTCTGTTTGCCATTCGAGAAAAAAGGTGGTAACGTCACCACGTTTCTTTTCCTAGACCAAGAATATAAATATTGGTCGAAAATTTGTTTTTTACTTTTCGCGTCCTTTGGATCTTGAGTTGGCTAGAGGTCCCTTGTGCAGTTGATTTTCTTTTTGATGATAATTATTTTTTTGGTTAGAGAAGAACCGAAGACAATCTGCTGCTTCTCTCTTGAGAGAATTATGGACACCAATTAAATCTCGCAATTTTCTGCCCGCCGACAATATCTGTCTAACATTTATGATACGTAACGTGTTTCTGAAATCTTCCGGAGTAATCTCTTTCAATTTTCGATTTTCTGCTGTATTGTGCTGAAATCTATTTCTAGTTTCCTGCCGCCACGTGCTCGTTCGCGACGCAGTACGCTATCGATTTAGGATGGTTCAAGAATTTTTCCTATCTGGTTAGCGCTTTGTCCGCTACGATAAAACTGGATAATAATAGATTGTCACTGAAATAATAGAAACGACGCATCGTTTCCTGCCATGATCGGTTTGTTGTTTTGTTCCAACGAGAACTGGCTTTGTCTTTGTATCATTGATAGGACACAAACGCATGCTTGCTGCCTGCGTTTGTGCCTGCCGCTAAAGCTTGTCCCGCTTGAAATGGATCGCCTTACGTACATACATGCGTACGTGTGCAAGGTGGGGCATTTAAATTCGGGCAAACTTTGACTGGGGCTACTTGTTGTAGTGGACATGCGTCCAGTCATTACTTTTTGTACTGGAAGAAAGCTGAGTTCTTCTACGATTAAAAAAAAAAAAAGCAGGACATCGTTTTCAAATGTAAGCGTAGATCAACTATTGTCCAACATATTCACGCCAGAAGAATCTTAACGAAAGTATGAACTTCCTTTTTTGCTAAAAATCGACGGCCTACGTTATTGACAGATTTGACGTAGGCTCTGGGAAGACCGAGTGAGATTTTTAGGAGACAAACCGAAAGATCCTCAGCATACTTTAGATTCAAAGGGCTCGGAATTCATCCGAATGGCCCGAGAAGTCGTTTCTGATATATCCTGATCTTTCATAAAAACATCATGGCCATTTTAAAGAGCAAAACATCAACCACCAATGGGGTCGTTCAGATGAGCTTCAATGGTTAGTCTTCTTAAGATTTCTTGCTGCCCTTTTTCATTTTTGAACTCATGGGTCTATTGGTTTTAAATCTTTGCACTTTGGGATCTTGGAGCTACTACCAATTGAAAATCCAATTCCATTAAAATTTGCTGTATGTTACACATCTAAATGGCATTTGAGAAACGTCTTATCAATGTTCAAAAGGTTATTTGCAGGTTAAATAAGGGATATTTTGCAAATGGTTTTTGTTCTGGGTCGAAGATCGCGCTGACTATCAGTTCTGTTGAATAAACATGAGGGACGGCTCTTCTAACGCATGCAGAGCGTTTCATCGAAATATTTGTTTTTGTTAAAATGCAGTCTTAGAAGAGTTCGAGCACCGAGCATTATTGCAGTGCACAGTACTAATAATACACTATTTATATGAAAAAAAAAAGTTTATAGGTCATCGGTCAGCGGGAGCAGGGGACAGCCGTAGAAGCCAACTTACTGAGAAACCAATCAAATCAAGAATGAACGAAAAGGTAGATCAAGATGCAAGCTATTTGGCAAAGAACATGAAGGGAGTTGCGTTGTCGCCAAAACTATCATTTATCAATTACTCGAACGAGTAATTAGTTGGGACTTTGAAAACAGCGGTGGCTGTTTACTGCTGAGTACGTAAGCACCTACTCGGGCTCGCTCATGGCCTTCCACCAATCTAGGTCCGATACTGGTTCGAATCCATTATCGGCGATAGGGATTAGGTTCGAGGCCCTTTTCTCCAAACGGTTTTCACGGAAAACGTTGCGTTGCGTCGCAAAACATTTTGCGGGCCAAGGCGACCATGTGTTCATTCGAGGGAGCCCGTTGCGTTGCCGTTTGGGTTCAAAGCCCACTTAGAGGACGCTAAGAAATCACGCTAATGTTATGACCATCTTACTGCAACATAGTCGCATGACCTAACGATATTTGCGAAGCTTGCACGCTCCGGCAGATGTACGGACGTCTACGTGAAGTCAAACTGTCGACACGGCCAGCTAACGTGTGCAGTAAATCAAGCTTCTACGTCCGCTCTGGTGTGCAGAATCGTTTCTAACTTAGGCATTGTAGCGTTGAGAACACCTACATTAGATGCATTTACGTTGCACCGCAGAAACGACCCGTTGCTAATGCGAAACTTCCTTATGGTTACCTCCCTATATTCTACCAATGTAACGTGTTTGTCGCAGTAATTTTTTTCAATTAAATTCCTTTGCAGCAGGCTTCTGTTATGAATCAAAGGAATACAGCGCTGTCGCAGGTCGCGCCATTCTAGACTAAAGTCGTGACTATGTAGTGTCACTCTTGGAAGACAGGTAGATAGACACGCATTAACAAAAGAACTGTGCAAAATATACTGAAGCTCTTCTATATCTTCCCTAACATGAATTTAATGACCAAGCCGCGTGCATTCAACTGTTCCCATTTTCGGGAATCTGTAGTTTGAGTGGCGATCAATTGCGGAGGATAGAAATGAGTACGTGCGAGCATTTTCGCTATGGAGCGCCCTTAGCGAAGGCGCGAGGAGCGTATTTTAGCGAACCTTTTAGTACTTATGAGATTCTCTGAAGTACGCTCTGTTGGCAGTGATCTTGTCATTTTGTCTTATTGACTTATAAGTTAATATTAGCAAGTAATAGCCCTTGTACAAGATCCACCTCTAAATGTAATCTTCAACCTATAAAAGCTCTGTCGACGAATTGCCATGCTACGCTTCCGAGTAATCCCTAAATATCAATAAGAAGGAATCTAGATGTATGTGATTTCAAGGTTCGGTAGATTTATGTCAACTTAAAGCGGTATTATTTTAACAAGTCAATGTGGCTTACATAAAATTTCTTTTGAGGTTAGGATAACGGTCACTTTGGAGCGTATCGTTTAGTCCCATCGTGCAGTCAGTCTTCTATTTGTCCAAATGCCGCCGACCTTAGCTCTTTCTAAACACTATTGCCGTAGCCTTATTTATTTTTTCACTTTTCTTTACTCTACTTCAAAATCTTTAAAAATTGAGGGAATTAATGTCGAATTTCGGTAGTAAGATAGTGCTTAAAATTTTGAATCTCTTCATTGTGTATTTTGTTCAAAGACTTCCTCGACACCTCTTCAAAAAAGAATATCTTGTTATCAGCTACCTCTATCATCTATTGCATGTAGTATTACTTTAGATTTACTTATTTAATTCGATGCATTTATACCCGGTGTTGACTTATTTTGAGAACCTGACACATTCACCCCTGTTTGTTTGTACCGATCTTTTGTCGTTCCAACGTGTAGCTTACGAATTTTAGGCTATTTTGAACCCACTCAATGGTGTTAACTAACTAGTTTGGATACCATATACATTTAGGTCCTTGATAACCTGGGTGGTCATCCTTTCGCTTACCCAATTGGTTTTACTCATAGCATTTTTCTGCAGATGAAAACGTCTGCAAGCGAAACACTCAAATTGCTTCGAATTTTCGTTTTCAGTATTTGCATCAAACCCAGTAAGCGGCGCTTAATATCCTCGGCTACGTTTACAAGAAATGCAATTCTCTCGATAGTAGAGCGTAGGTTTTTAAGTAACATCGAAGAGGCTAGACAATCGAAGAGGCTGAATTGTTGGCCAAGCATGTTCCTAACTTTTTTATGGTATCCTCAGAACTGAGTTCAGAGGGTTTTGCTGGTGGAATATAAACCCTGTATTCTTGAAATGCGGCAGCATTTCATATCTCATTGTACAACTAACAGAGCCTTGATCCTTCCTTTGAAATGCGTATCTTCATTATTGAGTAATTTTTGTTACTTGTCGATCAACACGCTCGTTTGGATTTTTACTTCTGCTAAGGTAATAGGATATCAAATTTTCTGTTTACTTAGCGATATCTCGCAGCTCGAAACATACATAAATTCATCATGGTTTTCAAAAAGGCTTTCAAGTTTTCGCTTGTATGGACCAATCCGATGAGCGTTCGCGCAAGCGCGAAGAGAATGCTGCCAGCCGGCGATGGAGCAGAAGACGGTACTGTTGTAAATCAGGATTAGCCGTATTCAATGTAGCGCTTGTTCCATGTTCCTTTTAAAAAGAAGAAAAGCTATCATAGTCTACACGCAGCATATGCAGAAATGCACAGGACACGCTGATGTCCTTTGCGAAGAACAAGGGCTAGGAGCTGGTGACCGCAGCGCAAAATGGCAACTGAACTAGTAGCAGTACACTCGTACGAGCAGGAACTGTTACAACTATAAAAACAGTTCTGCTATGCACGTCATTGCAAAGAGCTCTATACATTGAAGCTACTACCATTGGCGACGGCAAGATAAGTTTTACTTGCTTTTTGAAATCGTTTGTATCTATTATTGGGTAGGGAAATAACAGCGAAGCCGCAAAAAGGTTACAACATGAGCCTGGCCGCAGACCCACAGCCTATTTGATCCATAAGAAGACCAACTTCGTAGGCGCAGAAAACAGCAGTTTCACGGTCGCGCTTGAAATCGCAGTAACTGGAGGAAGTCGTAACCCTTCAACAACAATTTGAGATGTGAGAACGTTTTGAATCATACCAAAGCAAGCCACGTATACAGGCAAGGCTTCTTAAAGGAAGTCAGTCAGCGTGGCCTCAGATAAATTGCAGCGAAGAATGAGCAAGGGGATATTGTTTGATGCTTGGTGGAGACACCGTCATCGAAAATCGAAGCCCTGATCGAATGCCGAAAGCAAAAATAGCCACACGGCAACTGGAAGTAACTAACACAAAAAAGCGGATGCGAAATATAATAATATATTACATTACAAGCTACGGACAGAAAAAGACCAATTGAAAAGTTGGAGCTAATTCATATTCTTGTTCTAACAACGGCATGCGTCCTAATTATCGTCATTTTTACATGTACCTATTCAACACCTCTTTTTGCAACGTAGTAAAAATAAACCCCGACATTAAGAACGGTTTAAAATGCATAAAACTAAGCAAATCTTGTTTCAGTCTGAGAAGCACTTGATACGGTCAGTACTCAATTTTGCAATGGCTTCTGCCGCTCTTATTGCTATATATAACTATATAGCGATAAGACTGGTGGCAGTGACACTAGCCAGTTGTCCGCACCGAAAAAAATTATAATATTTTTATGCCTTTAAAGATTCCAGTGTTATAGTTACAAGCGGAACGTGTTAGTTACTATTATGCCATTTAACATAGTCCTGCTTCTGTTGTATTTTATCTTCGGCCAGTCAAAGGGAAGCCAATTTGTTTGTTAACAAATTGAGGTAAAATAATGGTTCGACAGCTATAGAATTTTCACAGCCTACGTTATATAATGTATAGTTGATACATTTGACCAGTTTTTGGCAAGACAGCAAAATTCCTTGAGAGGTAATCTATTTGAGATTTTTTTAGCTCGTATGTCTTCCTATAAGGACACTATGGAAGAAATGAGCATATAATTTTATTAACTTTAAACCTTAGTAAGGTTCGTCTCTATATATAGCGCTGTTTCTCATTCAAGCCTAATTTAATCTTCTTGTAGTCCTCTTATCTTCAAACACGTCACAATGCTCGAAAGATCCTGTATTGGTTAGTTTTGAATTTGCTTGTGAACGTATATTATGTAAGGGTTCAATAAGCGTTTGTATAGCCTAATTGCACGGGAAAAGCTTTTCCAGAGGGAAAGGTTACTGAAATAAGTACCATTGCCTTGTGGATAAAGCTAATCGTAGCAGATTACATCCACCTCCGGTGCCTAACGCAAAACAACAACTGTTGCACTTCTACGTCAGATACTTATAATCAAGAATGGATGCCTACGACAAGGATGTAACATTTAACTTGTATGTACTACTCTAATAGTTTGGAGCGATACTGAAATAAGTTTTCTGCTTCGTGAAATAATTTTACATCCTGTTAGGTGAACGCAATAAAATAACATTGCATCAGGCACACGCCGCGACTAAGAAGGTCTACCTTTAAACCCACAAATAGATTAAGTGATTGCTGCAATCGAATCCTGTAGGCTCCAGCCTATTTACGTTGCTATGACTGTTCTCCCCGACTAAACGGTCGATAATCTTGAAGGACGAAAACCTTGAGAGTAAGTCCTAAACGATACTCACGTCAAAGAATCACTGGTCGTCTACACGATCAGCAATATTTTCATCTTGACGGCGAGATGGCTGCAACCTCTGTTGATCTTAAACAAATTCTATCATATACTATGAATGGTGTTTCGATCCGGAAAAGCCAGTGCTACCGTTGCTGCCCGGCTAAGTATTCAATTTGTACCGGCACAGCATTGCTAACAATGGTAAGCAAGTTAAAGGGTGGGAATTCTACAGAGACCGTTGTGAATCAAGGCTGGGATCCCTACGTGGACTTAAACTGGACAAGATTAAACATGTAGCGAAACCAGTTCGGTTTATATAGTAGTAGTCTCGCACGACGATTATAGAGGTCACACGTGCAAAAAAATTCAAAAGCTACATAGGCAAATTGGTGTTGGGCAAACAAGATGATGGAAGTATAGAATCTTTGTCTTCTGGATATTATACATATGACAGGCTCATTCGCTTCCTTCAGGTACTAGTATATCGCTTTAGTTTTAGAACGTCAGCTGGCATAATCTCTGACATGAATGCCGCTTAAGGATCACATCTATTTTATGAATTTTCGTTGCTGATGGGAAACGATACATTTGTAAGTCGCAGATTAAATCTACTCGCTACGATCTTTTCGTTTTATTATTTCGTCCACAAAATTGCTGGTGCTGTGCGAGATTCTAAACAGGTTAACAACACTTTCTCCAACTACGAACTATTTCATCAGTAAGATATCTCCCCTTTTTGCGGTACGAGATGTGAATGCCCTTACAAAACTTTCTTATACCATATCTTAAGTATCATTATGAGGCATATAGCTATTCTTATCTACAACATGCGTTACGCAATAGCGACACTAGTAGATTCTATCTGGCATGAGGAATCAGTCATACTTAGCCTATCCGACTGCCTAAGTGATAATATTAAAACGAAGCTAACGCCAGAGGCTACGTATTTAGAAATCTCCCTCTTCACCCCTAGGCTATTGCGATAGGGTAGCTTTCAATGCATCTTTCTATTTAGTGCGAATAATTTGAGGATGAACACCGGCCATCATTACTTGTTACATCTGTAACCGAGCTCTCTCTAACAGAATCGCGCAAAAGGACGGTCTGTAAGATTTCTTCAGTTCCAAAAAAAATTTAAATGGTTCAAAGGTAGGACTTATATTGCAGGAGAAGATATGTGTCTCATGTTAAATCCCATATTGTAGAGATAAGCAAAATTGCAACATTTCCACTTATTGGGTTCATACAAACATAATAAGCTAAATATTCCAATATAGTTTGGAAACTCGTCATTTTTTACTGTGTTTTTTTCGCGCAACAATAATTTCCATATAACACTTAGTACTCATTTGCCGGTTATATCTGACTCACTTTTAATACGTTTTTAGGGCCTATTTACATAGACTTGTTTTCCGCGTCCTGGGATCACCTTGCTTATTACCGCAGTACTTTTAGTTCTAAGCTTATGCTGATCTAAATGACCAACTTCAAGCTTATGTCAGAGTATCGTTTAAGCTTTATAAAGGGGCAACCTACATAGAACAAGCTTAGACGCTAAGAAGGTCGCCGCAGCCAGAGAGAGCGTGCCACGAGCTAAGGCACATCATCCACCTTCTCTCATTCTTGCCCTTTACCCCGTCGTTCCTTCCGAACTCCGTTATCGCCACTGCAACGGAGGCTACTACTACTGTTCCCCAGCTTTTCGGGTGCACTGTTATCACCTTCACTTGTTCGCTTTCGTTTCTTCGGCGTCGAAAGGAGCAGCTTCTTTCTGCTTTACGACATATGGTAACCACAGGCGTATTTCCTCGCATCCTATCCGACGCACGCTTGTCGTATCCATTGTTTTTCTTTTTGAAAAAAATGAAGTCTTATTTACGTTGAGCGCTGTGAAAAGCTGGAATCAGGAAAGGTGGTATGCTCTTGCGAACGGCCACTGCGAAGGAAAACGGTTACGTGAAACCCAACAGAACCCACAACGCCCTAACTTTTTCCTACGTTTTTTCCGTTCGGGCACAAATTGACAAAAAGGAAACAGGCGAAGTTTTGCCTTCGAATCTGCTTCAAAATAGTCAGGTTGTTTTTTTTTTTGTCTTACCCTGATCCGTCAGTTTCCAGTTGGAGATGATAAAATTGCCATCCACCCACCTCGTTCCCTGTGACGTTAAACTCAATTTGTTTGTTTCGTCGCCGTTCAGAATACTGTGTAGGCTGTGCCAAACACCGAATCACGAAGCTACGCAAGGCGGGGTTCTCACGTAGGTTCTCGGTAGCAGCTTCAAGCTCATCTCGAGTGACGACATATCAAGCCTTTCAATGAAGCCCTTAATCAAGGAAACCGCGCACTGATAACTTCGAATTGTGTCGCCGTACAACTTTCGAGCAGAATCTGAGTAGGACCCGTTTGAGATTGTCTTGATAAACGAATTGGCCGCACAGGCCTCCAAATCTTATTTCCAACCTTTCCGTTCCGTTATCCTTCTCCAACGCTACCCGTAGTACTCGCCTACTCTGCTGGCGAAACGGTTTGTAGTGCATTCGCCTCTACCAAACCACTCACTGGCAAGAAACTGGTATACTCCGACAAAGTAGGATTGGTCACGACCCCCACGTCGATCGCGATTCATATGGAACAGAATGTAAGCGGAACCTATCGGGTTATGTGAAGGATTGGGAAGACCCTAAAACAGTGTCGCACTGGTCGATTAAGGATCAGGGATGAAACAGGCAAGCAAGCTGCGAATACCCTATGAGAACCGACCACTGGTATCGATTTCTTCTACTGACAGAGGATAAAGTAACTGAGTGAGAATGGCGGTTCTCTAGTTCCTTTAGTTAATCCCAGTTCTCTTCTTATTATGAGCTTTAGCCCAATCTCAGGGGCCACCGTGGCCTCTTTTGGCCCAATCAAGATCTGAAAAGGAATCTAGTTATTTATGGAATTTCACGATGGATCTTCACTGTTTAGCTTGCCTCCCCATTTTAGATCTTTGTTCTTGTAAAGCGGAAGGCCTTCGTCTAGGCGTGAAAGTAGTTTTAACCATACATATAATCATTAGTTATGCGAGACTTATTCTAATTATTTCGTATGTCTAATTTGCCTTTTTTTTTTGACTACAAAAGCCAAGAAGCTGTTTTGTCTATTGCACATAACAACCAGCAACTTAGGACAAAAGTGACTAGGACATAATAGGGTGCTATGACAAACTTGGCACCCAAGTAAAAACGAAGCAATACTATACACCGATCTTGCTTACGAAAAAAAAGAAGCGAACTAAAATGCACGCTTTCGTCTGAAAAAATAACAAGAAGCCATAAGATAGGTGGCTGGCGTACCATTGCGCTCTTCGAACCCCGTGCACAGCTGAGACTCCACCTACGCTGAACAGACTACACTCGCATCGGCCAAAAACGTTTGTAGCGCTGTAAAACACTTTCTTCCCTCATGCTGTTGAAATATTACAACTCAGTTGGTCATGCTTAGCCATTACGGTCGAAATCTACATTCATTAGACAAATAGCGAAATCCAGCTAGAATCCACTCGAGCGTCCATTGTTGGCATATATCGCGATTTGCTCCGCTATATGAGGGGAAACAGGTGACGCCTGGTGAGAAGGTTTGTAAAAGCCATATGACAGATCTTATGTAATTCAATAGTGAGATAAGACTTTTTCTAACAGTAACGCTGGGTGAAGTTATCTTTAGCCCTCAATATCTTCCTTAAGCCAGTCGATTAAAATGAGGTGATAGCAGTAGGTTGAATAGGAACACTTTGCGCAGATGCTAATATGTCCGAAGTCATAAAACATATTTAGTAGTTTTGCTGTAGAGCTATGGAAGCAGGTTAGTTGAATATAAAGTCATCTTCACCGCTTAGCGAAAAGAAAACCGAAACTTTGAGCTACTGACCATTTCTACATGCCACGGTCGTCCAAATTCCAGGCATTCTCTTTGTGGTAATTTCTATTGGATTTAATACACATGTGATATCCATTTTTTTTTTTGTAGTGGAAACAGCTTTCGGGCTTAATGGTAAGGTTGACGTCAGATTTGGTCCCGTACTTTTTTGGCGTCCTTGGGTAGCTTCCGACGATAGTGGGTCTATGTAAAAGACAAAGGCTATTCTTGTCATGTTGTTTTTTCTTGCCAAGGAACGTTAATTCCAATACTATCAGGGTTTCAGAATTTTCTAGGTGTAAGATTCTGTAGATGTAGAAACTTTGTGTAACTTAATTCCTGGATTTGTTTTTGACCAAATTTCAAAAAGTACAATTATATCAAATACTTCCCATTTTATCGAACCTCAGCTGAATAATTAAGCAACAAGATAAACGCTTAATTTTTCTACAACAGTTTCGCCTGTCCAAATATTGTTATTTTCAAAAAACGTTTTATAAAAGTTATTATTTCAAGTTATATTAGTTGAACACCGTGGGAACGAAATCGGATGCCATCGATGCTGATTTTGCAGAGAATTTAAGAGAGCTGGGCGATCTCAAGTACAACTCAGCTTAATTGGAAGACGCGTATGTGTACTTATGTCAGCGTAGATTAGGACGTTGCATTTGGACGCTTATTGTAAATGTCAACGTGTTACATACGCTTGCTTTTGAAACAAATTTTTACCGCTTCCTTGACGTAACGCATCGTTTGGCCAAAACTGTCAGTACGTACATCACATTGCAAACGATCATGATCATAGATCAGAATCTATCATAGATGATTATCTGTACCTATCACGCATAAGCATGGTAGCTATCTATACAGGTCCTAGTGGGGTCAAATTGGCTTTGAAGAACAGTGTGCACATTGTTCGAAAAAGATGGGACTCATGAGTGTAGTAGTACTTGGGCCATGCAAAAGGCGGCTCCACACTGCGCAGCAGAACTTCATATGAACCTGTAACTACTAACTAATCATAACCTTTGACTTAGCTTGGCAGGAAATGGTTATAAAACATAATTTTTTAGTTATAGTTGTCTAGCAACAAACAAATAGTTTTATCTACAGCTTTGCTAAATGACTTCTTCACAGTAAATCGTTATGGGCTTATACACATCCACTTTCTTGGTCTTCTATGGGTCATCGACATGAGTGTCTTCAAGTGGCATTTTTTCTAAAACGAGTAAATTGTGGGCCACATAATCAAAAACACTTTTCCTTTTTTGTTGCACCGGTCATCTTCAACAACAGCATTAAGTAAATCTCAGCCCACAGGCTAGACTCCGTTCTGCCTTATTTCTTGAGCTCTAAGACCGAAGCTGGTAAATACCCCAGACATGGACTTTTTTGTTTGACCAGAAGCAGAAGACGGCGGAAATTTACTTATTCTAAATGAGTGCAGAATACGAGGTACATGTTCATATGCTCCAAAATTTAGCCTTTGAACATTAGACAGCAAGGCAGGTATTATACCGCAGTTCCGATTTCGGATCAGCTCCTAGTTGACCAATTTGAGCGTTTAATAGATATTTATCTGACTTATTACTATTTGACTTCTATTGATGTTTAACCTAACCTTATACGCATATGGTTCCATCTTCTCCATTGGGCCACTAGTGCTATCTCTATTTAGAGTTAGTCATTTTGTTTTTACATATTCCCCTTTCGTCATAGAAACTGAACTTGCCTCCGTAGTTCTGGTCGTTTAGCGGAACGCGACATTCAATGTTGAACAAAAAACAATAACGTTATTTTGATTGCGATTAGATACCAGAACGATCTTACCGAATCGGCTTTGCGGGCGGAACAGAAAATTCATCACAATATGAACGCATACGATCAGTGCAGAGTCAAAGAATAAAGTGTTTCACGAGACTTTAGGACCGTAACTCAATGTTAGGACCGTCGGGACGCTTGACGCAAACAAATTAGTCACAAAATCCACCGTAACAGACCATTTCGCCGTAGCGGTTCAGACTGTACGCTAACCGACGCGAACTAGACTCAGTCGGCCGTAGTTATCAGGGAACAGTTTTAGTTCAGCTGAAAACATTGCCTTTATGTAGGCATCCTTCTTTATTGTGTGTTCCAGTCAACTGACAAATGGCTCGATGGAGGCGAAGCGGTAAGATGAGGCAAAGTTATGGGCCTTTTTTTGATAACGCATAGAAACGTTGACGCCGCAAAAGACGATAAACGAGTGCTAGGAAAGTATCTCAGTTGCTATAGATGCTTTCTTCTCGTTACCAGCTGCTTTCATATCGTGCTGTCTGAGAGATTAATTCCCGCTTTGTCAGAGAGACACTGGGTAGTTGCTTACTCTTGCGTACCATTACCGTTTTTTGTAACAACTGAAGCCTTTCAGCGCGGATTTTTTTGTCACCTATCATAAAGGAAGGGCCTGGTCTCAGGTGTGAACGGCTGCATGGTTCCTCATCCATCTTTGAAATGATGATTCCCCACAAAGCAATCTCAAACACGGCTAACGACAGGGACGAAGTTGCTAGCGGCCGCTATTAAAACTATCATTTCGAAGTTTAGCAGAGATTACCGTCAACACCGAACGATAGAGTGAACAGCAATGGAATGATCATCAAATGGCATTAGTTGCAACCTTTATTCGTTGCCCTGTTTGTGTCGCTTTTCTAGTTGCTGTAGTTTCTACGTTTCGCCTATAAGTGCGACGTTTCATTTTTCTTCTTCGCTTGCCTTATACATAGAACTTAAATTATAGAAGGCTATCCATAGGCCCCCCATTGATAAAGCTATCCACTATAGGACTATTTCGTCGAACCAAGCCGACCGAAAAAGTGTTGTTTTCGAGGACACAATTAGAGATATTAAAATGGCCAAAAAGTACTGGCCGTTCGTTAGCTAGATGGCTTTAAAGTGCCAGTTCTTTGGATAATATGAGTCGTATCGAATCGGCACTGTGTGTCACTTAAGAACTAGGATTTAATCGTTGCTAAATTACTAAAAATGTCTTTATCCAGAGTTAAGACGGCGCGCCTTGAAGATGAGCGAAATGTTTGCAAAAACCAACCATGCTTGACAACTCTATTATAACAAAGACACAATTGCTGACCGGGCCCTCAAAGTTCGTGCTGTTTATGGCTGTCGGTAGAAACGGGCCAAAGGTAGCTCTGTCGCCTTCGTTTGGGATATGTGAAAAGTGACAGAAAAAGTTGATGAAATTATCGCAAAAGCTGGGTAATCGTAAAAGTAAGAGTAGGAATAAGGAACGTATTTTTACAAAAGTAAATATCCATTAGCAAACGATTGTAAATCAATTTGTGAAGAAGGTTTGTTAGAAAAACTAAATTAAATTAAATTAAATTAATTAACGAATCGATGCAAAATAGTTACTCGGCCGCGAAACTCTAAAGAAACGCACAAAAATTGAGCCGTTCTAACAGGTTTGACCACGGGTGACGAAAGATGAATATAATATGTAAATCAAAAACCAACTGTTTGAAGTATATGGCAATTTGTGTGTGGGGGTTAGGACTGACGTTAAAAAAGCTGATGCTGTATCGTTGGACTGCAAACGAATCGTGCGCTGACTGATTAAAGAAAAATCTTTACTTTGTTTCAGGATTTCTCACCGACACACAACTGTACATATACGATGGTACGTTCAATTTAATGAAAATATTGGCGGACAAGCGTTCATCGATTACTCCTTGTACCGAATGAAAAGTAGATTTTTTAAGAGTAAAGGAAATTAGTTATGACAAATACGGTGCGTTGTTTGCCAAATGTGAGCGAAGGTCAGCTATTATTCAAGATTTGCGCGCTGGACGAACTTTCACAAAGCCTTAAAATTTCCTTTTTGCCTGAAAGCTCGACGATTTGCAGTATTACCGGCTTTCATGTCGAGGGAACACATTTATGAGACAAACAGAGAATTTTTAATAGAGCTCAAATTCAAAGGACTCGAAAATTTATCAAAATGGCTCGAACTTTGGTTTCTACTACAGAAATTAACAACCGTTTTGGAGGGAAGAGTATCAATTGTTAGTTGGTTTGTCCAGATGAATTTCGACGAGAAAATTTTCCCAATTTTTTTGTTATTTTAAGGCTGGTACCTTTAAGACTTGTGGTCGCTACACTCCAGCATTTATTTCCTTTAGACGTTTTTGTATGTAGCGTAATTACGCGAGACCTAAACGAGTTTACGTTGATCGACGTCGCTTGACACACGATTTCTACTAAAAAGTTACTTTTGAATTAAACAAAGATTGTAACGAAAATAATTAGTTAATGGCTTTGGTCCAGAATTGAAGATGTAATCTACCTGTCTGGTGATTATATTAAATCAATATAATCGGGAGGGACGGCACTTCTAGCACACGCAAAAAAATTGATTTAATGTTTGGTTCATTCAGCTACGATCTTGTAAACAGAGCATAAGGACAGCCCTCAATTTAGGCGCGGTATCTTCAACAAAAAGCTACATACACCTAATTCACCTCAATATCTATTCGACGCGCAGCAACAGTCGCAGGCTACTATATATAGATCACGTTGTTAAATGTGTGTGGAAGGAACATGATTTTCTGCGTACGATAACGTTTTCTACTAGAGCTCTTTCCTTGTTTTATGATAAAGCTACAGGCACTGACGGACTTTCATGCATATAAATATGTTCTGTGTGGGGTATAACGCACCAAATCATAACCGCATTTCTAATATAAGAAAGAAAGAAAGAACGTAGGTCAGTAGGGTTCCATAGTTACGTTACCCTACCCAAAATTATGACTTCTACAAGCAAGACACACTCTACTCATCGCCGACCGCACGCACCAGCTCTTCACACATTTTCTTGTTTATTTCATTTCTTTTTGTCGGCTACCTTAAAGGTGGCGAGTGGGTGCATCATTAGCGTCCATCGGGCGCTAAAACAGTAAATTACTAGCCAAATACGTATACATATCTCAGATACCCCTTAAAATGTTTGCCCTAGAAAAGGCTACGTCGCCTTATTATCGCAGTTTGATTATGAGAAGCGGTACAATATTATTTCTACATTATAATGCATCTTTCGTTGGAGTTCAGGTAATTCCAAAATTATTATATTCGAATGTCACGATAATTTGGGGCTTATTTTTATGTCCAAATCCTGATCAGGTTAGTTGTCTATTAGGAGAGGCGTTCAAATGCAAAAACGTACTCAAAACGCACTCATCAATGGTTTGTGAACAAGAGATCACGCTTTTTGCGCAGAATGCCTCCGCCGCGTTGGGGCTGCAGCGTCTTTCTCTCTGTCTTGACGGCGGTACTCTCCTAGGCCTCGACCACGTCATTTTCTTACATTTCATGCCATTCAGGCGCAAACTCTGCCTAGGTGGAGTTTGAAGAAGCGAAGTGTTACCAGGCGATTGATTTGTTTGAGGAAAGCTTGATACTAAAGGATAGGCACGGATTAGGTTACTTCGAGGTAACTATTCTCTCTGAAATGATTATCCCTGTTTGATGGAAAAAAGTAAAGGAGCCCGCGCTACTTAACCAAAAGCTATATTATCTTGACAAACAGTAAGCACGCTTCTTTCTTCTGCATACGATGGTAGTAGAAAAATAACGTGCATACCGCTAACGTTCGGTTCTTACCTAAAGCACTGAATCTGGATGATGGTAGTCTCTGGATGATAGTCTAGAGACCGGATTAGGCCTCAAAAAATCGACGAAAGAACTTAAAGCCAAGAAAGTTTGGTTAGGCTGAGCGGGGTCGGTTGCGCCTTACATGCGCCCTTAGCACCTTTTTCCTTTTGTAACTGTACCGATTCAACGTCAGTTGTTTCGAAAAGGCCCATCGGCATGGGGATGCACATCAGCTAGATCGGCCGCCAGAGCAGCAGAGAGAGAAACAGAGAAAGCTAGGACCAAATTGCCCGTTGGACTGCCCACTCAATTCATTTTTTTAATTTATCGGCCCATGAATGTGACCTGGACACCTCTCTGTTGAGGATGGTGTCATCTGATTACGTGGAGGCGTAGCTTAATGCGTTTCTGGTTAGAGCGGTCCAATGGCCGGACAAGCGTGGTCGACTAAACAAGTTTTTCTAATGCTTTCTGGAATAACCCAATATCGAAACGATGCAAAACAATTTTCAAAAGGACAATTTAACAAATGGGACCGGGTGTCACGCGAAAACTCGTTGGTCTGCAACAAAAAAATCCACGGGGATCGATGACCACACCAGTGGGAACTAGGAATAGCATAAAGCGTATTTGTAAGTGATGCCTACAGAAGGAGTAGTCATAAGTCCTAGGCCATGTCACTCACCAACGTTAAACGCCGGAGCGGCGCCTAATTTAGTAGTGTATTTTTGTTGTTCTGTCTCATCAGCTATCTAAAACAGGAACGCCCTTGAGTTGGCAAAGGACTTGTCAGCCAACAACTTTCTCTATACACATGCCAGATATTAGATCTATAACCTGGCGAAACACGATATAAACACAAACTATGAGTAACGGTATTGTAATTGATAACATGGTATAATCTAAGAGCCATCTGGTGCCTTGCATCGGCGTTGGGATGTGGTCCGTAACACATCGAACAGTACTGTTTCCTCATCGAACATTTTTTTTTTACGCTATCTTTAGGTATAGCGTTTTTGTTGGTGTATTACGTTGCTTGTTTCTCGTGACGCAAATCCTACTGTGATGATAGAAAGCCGGACGACTTCGTCAATCAACACGGCTGATCCCTATATTTTATTATGAACAAAGCCAACGATTTTTTTTTTGTAAAAATGCATGGAACCTAATAATAATATTATTGTTAAAACATATTCATTTAATGAATCGAACGTTTTGCGTTTTACTTGTGGCACTACCGTTACGTATTGCTTTACATGGCTGGTCCTTCTCAGCACATCATGCTCACACCCGACGTTCAACTTATATTACCTCATATGCCTAGAAGTTTAGTCGGCAAGCGCAAAAAAGACGAAACCAGTATATATAAATACGCCATCCACGTCCCAAGGTACATCTGACTTTCTTTATTCCAGTAGAAGATTCATGAGTAAGTTGGAAAACATGTGTATGAGTCAATCTATTGCAAAGAATATTCCTACTATTTAGATCTGCGGTTTCTGACTTATAATAGATGCGGAAGATTACTCCAGTTTGAATACAGTGAGATGGAAACGAATATATTGGTAGATTTTAAGCGTCCGTGCCGAAATTCGGTTATATTAAGAATAAGCCACTTTGCCTTTTTTTATTTTTAAATAAGAAGTGCTAGTCTTACCTGCACCGCCATTTCAGCTACTCCTTTTTGACAAAAACTTATTAGATAACTGGTATTGCCTAGCATTTTTTTTGTATCAAAACTGCAGGCAGTTGCTGACAGACCCTTGCGTGTCAACCCCATACTTGTCTGCACTTTGTATTCCAAAGTCCTTTACTCTGCGCAATGCATTGCACACAGGTCTCGCCTTAATAAAAACAACTTGCCCTCAAGCTCCATTTTATTAACTCGGTTACTGTATGGAGGCATTGCAAGCACGTTGTGTGCTTACGCATGTTTGGAAGCTCTCGCTCTAATCCTCCCTGGATCAAAGTTTTGTTTTTGCCACACACCGTTCCATAGTGAAGTTCCCCGACCTTAAGATTCTTTATCACCCATTTTAGTACTGAATATTTATTTAATTACAAGAGACCCGAATTGTTGCGCAGGATAAACGGGTAAAACTCTTATGTGATACAGCTGTCTGTAAAAATGATCTCGTCGCTTCGCACAGAGTGCGAGAGGATCATCAAACCAAAAAAAAGCGAAGTCTTTAAACGCAGGATCCCCAATTGTGTTTTAATGATTTTTTCAAACTATCCGAATTTTAAATTTTGGATTATTGTGCAATTGCATTTGTCCAGCCTGGATACATTTACTCCCTTCCCGCAATAAATTTGAAATCCATCCCTCCCGTACTACAGGTATTATTGCCTCGAACAAAACAAGGTAACTGTTTAAGCTACGCTCAAACCACTACTTACTATCTGAACGTTAACGCTTTTCAATTTGATGTACCGTATCAATAAGTTATGAAGTGACCAGACTTAAATTACTCTACATTTATTCAGTTATCGTAAATTGTCACCCTTGGCCCAAAGAGCTGATTATAGTTCTTAAAGTTCTACCATTGATTTGCTCATGTCACACAATCTTTTGGAAATTACTAAGTGTTAGATTTGAATGAAGAAATAATCCACGCTTTGAGGCAGTTTGTAGCGAGATAGTCCGAAATTTGTACACGTATATACTCCCTTCAAGCATGTATTGGTGATATATTTTTGCATAGATCGGCAAAGTTTAAGCTCACTGTGCAACCTGGTGCATAAAGAAGGAGGGATTAGTACTACACCGAGTTCATCCATTTGAAGCCTATTCTAACAAGACTTAATCAAAAGAAAAAAAAATCAAACAGGACGAGGGCGTCATGGAAAGCATACGTACTTATGCACAACGTACTTAGCGGAAGGGTGCCTGAAGGTATTTGGCGATTTTAATCTAAACCCGTTCAAGCCTTTTGTAATTAGAATAATCTCAGCATGCCAATTATCTCTATAACTAAAGCTCTATAATATCAGTGAAAACGTTCCAAGGGCAAATCCATCACTGCCTTGCATCGTGCTCTCACGAAGTTATGCCTTAAGTACGGTTCCTTCAAGTTCGCTTGAGGACTTCAGATATAGCGATGTTGATATTATATATGATGCTATATATATGCTGATGAAAATATTAAGCACAGGTCTGCAAAAGTTGCGATTCAGTTAGAAATAAGAGGAGGAATCGTTCCTCAAGACTCAGTCAAAAGATAGGCATCGACTTGTTGGTTTTCGCTTGCGCCCCTATACATGCACATATTCTTGAAGCCAAAAGGCTGTGGCTACTCAAACATCGTCGTAACGAAAACCACCAAATGTGTCGACATACGCCCACTTCTGACCTAAACACCTAGGTTACGGGCATATTCATTTCTTTCTCGCTTATAATTCGTTCAACATATGTGCATCGGATGCTACCTAACACTTCCATGTTACTTTTCCAATTCTGGTCTCAGGTTATTTCAGCCCCACTTGGCCCGAACGTGGATTTTTTACTTCAAAAGTGCTACAGTTTTATCTCTCCATTGGCGTGGTACTATTCGTGCAGTTTTTTTTATAGTTAAGGTCTTGCATTACTGTGTCTCGGTGTGACGGTATGAGTCTGGCCACCCGCTGTATTGTACTCTACAGTGTCAACTCGTTGCCTTATTTTAGCTATTTTATCAAATTGCTTAGTAATTCCGTCCATTCATTAAGGTTACGCAGCTATTTTGAATCGGTTGCCTCACGATCATCTCCTGGCGATTCCGCAATCTTACAGAACGCCTTGCAGCATTCCCTTGTTTATAAATTATAGCTTGCTTCCACCGCCCACTTCGGTAACACATGCCTGTTCCACTATCTAAAAATCAATTTGGCCATGAATTTGGAAACTTTTTTGCCACTTTAGAAACCGAATAAGAATGCGGATATTGAAGGAAAAAAATTACACACATACAAGAAAAAAACATTGTGCTCAATTATATGGCAGAAAAGAAAATAATCGATTTTCTTTTTTTTTTTTTTGTAAAACTCGGTTTTACACTTAGCGATTAGATTGCGTGTATTTACGAATAAGAGATTATTTATTAATATAATTTTTATGAAAGTATATATATGTTTATAGGTTGGGACAAACCTAGGCTTATAGGAATAAAATATCTAAGTCTAAAAATAAAGGTACTTTCCGGATAAATTTCCGGATACTGTCCAACTTAAGCTTAACACTTCTTTTGTAAACTTGAGTTTTTCTCTATTATAAACCTCCTTTTTCTCCGCCCTATATATATGTATATATATATATATATATATATATATATATGTTTATTCTGGTAGACACAGTAATGTATAGAGAAAAAAATGGGTCAGAATCGCAATAGCCTACCAGATTCGAAAGCCATGGTGAAGGTGAATGGTCGCACCAAATAATTCTGCTGTGGTTGAGCGACACTCCCATTTAGCCATACACAGTAAAAAGACCAAATCCGTGTTTTCCAAGAGGACAAAATTATTAAATTAAGTGCTAAATATTTCCTGAACTAGATCGGCTTCAAGCATTATAGAAACGTTGGCAAAAAGGAGAAAAGTAGGTGTCTCGGTAAACGCATAGCCGAGTGCTCTCTACGGGCAAGCCATGACCATCGCTCGGCTCATATCTAATATGGAGTAAACGCAGGTAGCCAACAAAGGTAACTTGAGTGGATTATTGACAGCCCTAAAACAATTTCTATAAAAGCTAGATGATCATGATCTAACCAGCTGAGAAAAATGCCCAAATGTCAAACGTATGGTGTAATGCATATACAACAGAGCTGAGGATATCCAAAAATCTGGTTGACATTGCTAAGCATGGACGGTAGTGGGTCCCAGGTTCATTCATAAAAACATGAGATGTTCTGTGAGTAAGCCGATGGAACGTGCGTAAGCTACATTTCATAATTATTATGGGAGAACAGAGCACAATGTGTGCATTGCGATACTGTGAAAAAATGGGACCGAGTAGTGATGTACAACATTTTCCAGCGTATTAACGACCCTAAGCATACAATTAGGACTACAAGGAGACGGTTTGTTAATAACGCATCAAAACTTCTACACAAAAAATCCGATCTCAACTGTGTATAGCAAGCATGGAAAATAATGAGCTAGAATATGAAGAACAGATGTACATGCACCAACTCGGATTTTCGTAAAGCACTACAAGAGACGGGGGTGCATATTTCATTTTCCACCCCCTTCAAATTCGATCGATTCAACGCCCACAGGACTGAGCTCCCATTAGGACTCGAAGATACCTTACAACGTATTGGGAAATAAATTGCTACTTATTGACGCCTTCGAAGGGTGCGTCAACGCGCTGCTGGTCAATATTCTCAGAGCGGAACTCTTTTCTCCAAACGGAATAAATAATTATTCGGCCAAAATAGAAGTGTCAAACGATTGGTACGGTCAGATCCTCTGTGCCTTACCACTTTGAAGAATACACGTATCGGAGAAAGTGGTAGAACATCTAGGAGCCATCTTGATTCAATTTCAGTCAATACTTTGGATTCTGGAACTTGAATGTCACACAAAACTTCGCCGACATATTCTGTGTATCAGCGTAGCTATTATGGCTTGTTTGGCTGTAACAAATCGCTTGCTTTAGGGTTCCTTTATATAAATTGTAGTGTATTTAGTCCAATGCAAAATATTTGTAGATGTTGGAATATTAATATGCTTGATGCAAACCTATTCGGTACATTGCGGTGCGTTCAACAGTGGGTACGATCGGCTTCTCTGACTCACAGACACGACTCAGTCAGGTTTTTAAAATTGACGACCTATAAGCAATTTAGTTAGGATTGCGGTGACAAAAACAGGAACATTTTTTGCAGGCTGGGCAGATTTGCCTTCTGTGTGCCGACTTGTCGCTTGCTATTGTGAGTATCAATAATTGTCACCCGTGACCTGCAACCGAGTAGGGATCGCGAGACTTCAACAATGCCGTTTCGATGGGTACTCTTGACACATTGGAGCTGCACACGGTGATTTGTAGGCTACATAAGAACGCTCTATCTGCTGCTAGTGATCAAAACGAGTCTAAGTATTTAAGCTTGAATAGGATAGTTTTGCATAGAATCTTGCTAGCAGGTTATGATTAAGTTGGAACGTAAAGTTCAAACTGATTTGGACTTTGGAGCCGGCTATATATAGCAAAACTCCATGGCCGGACGAAAACGTACAATTGATTTCTCCGCGATCCAGGCGCTCAGTTATGGCTGTCGCATATTGACTATTATCGTTACTATGGATCGATTTAATGTTAAAGATATAAAACAAGCGGTAAAGATACATTTCTTAATTGCCTCTATTCAAAGCTTCGCCGCTATTAGATAACCAATATTGAACCACATAAAACAAAACACTGAATAATTCAATACCCTATCGGCTGCCTTTAACTGACGTTACGAGTGCCATCTGTGACTATTCAGGCTTAGTTCTGTACACTGGCTCTGAGGGAGATGCACATTAGCGAATGATTCATCTTTTCTGTTAAAAAGCATAGAATTTTCAAATAATAGTAATGAGCTCAATTGAGGCAGGGTCCCACGTTACATGCATAGATCGTATTCGGGCTTGACGTGCCTACCCTTTTCATGCATTTTTCAGCCCGTTGTTAGTATCACATAAAATTCTTTGTGTCTAGGCGTCGTTGTCTACCGGACGTCGTGCTAACCGCCAAACAGTTACAGCTAGGGCTCCTTGATGCAGTTAAACTGTACACGCTGCTCACGAGCTAATCAGTGAGTTGCTAGCGAACGAACAGGGTCCCCCGTCTCCTTCGAAGCGACTTATGATGATACAATAGAGATGTGACGACATGGTTAACCATTTTCTTGCCGTGCAATGGCCGCAGCAAGCAGCACCGCTACAACAGCACCGTTGTATACAGGCTGTGCTAGCAGAGAAGTATATTTCCCTTAGCGCCTTGATCCTCGGATGTCTAGGGCGCCGCGTAGCAAACCTCGGCTCTGAAGTCTTGGGAGATCTCACCACGGAAAGCGAAGTGCTGCCCATAAGGGTAACGGTTGCGACGGCGGCGGTAGTGATGGCACAGCTTGGCGTTGATGCAGTCAAAATACGTACTCAGCAGCAGTAGCAGCGACGCGAAAAGAAAGCAAGTACTGCTCTCTTTCTTTCTTTCCATGGAGCGCACACTGTGGCTACCGATAGAATGAGCAGCGAATGCAGACTGTATGAGCAAACATAACAGAGACCGGAGCAACGCAGTTGCTTGGGCCGCTCGCCTGCCTACTTATCTATTCGGGTGTTCATTCGCCTTTCGTACAAGTTTCGGTTGCAAGCAAGCTCCATAATATTGTGCAGAGATAGACGGCTTGCCATGATGACGAAAAGGACAGTTGTTTAGCTAATACTGGCTCCACTAACGCCTATGCCGTCCATAAGTGCTACGTTTGCTAGACGCGATCTCGGCTCTCCTGCCGTCCCTACGGGGTCTCTAACAAGTTAGCGGTCACTGTCGGCATGTTTCTTGAGCGACGGCGGCAGCAGCGTCGATGGCGGTGCTAGCGGTAAGAGCGACGGCAACAGAGGGCGTCCGGGTCTTTCAGTTCATTTGTGGTTTGTTCGATACGCTCGCTCTGTCAGCTGCTGCTATGTGTAAAATGGGTTGTGCTTCATTGTCTAACTGCCGCGACATGTTCTGGTAATGGGAACGAATCGACGGAACTTGATGATTTCTCGAAATACGTCTACTGTTTTTTTGCCGGTTTGTTCTCCGCGTGTCGTGTGATTGATTGTACACTCCAAGTTTTATCCATTCGTAGAGATTATTGTCAGTTCCTATTACGACTTGATTAAACCCTAAAAAAACAAGAAGGATTACACCGCATCGTCGCCGTTTGTCACAGCCACATTGAATAAGGTAAGTGCATGTATACAAATCAATATATCACACTCATATCGTACGGGAACGGGTTTTTGAGCGCTTGCAAATGGCTACTCCAAAGCTCGTGATTTGGTTTTTTTTTCTTTTACTTGTTCTCGTTCGTGTTAAATAATAACGAATAAAATTGAATGCAGGGTTGATAATCAAAGCGGTCCCAGCGGTCTGATGAGAAGTACGGCTCACCGGCAGTGAAGTGACTATTTTATTATTGCAGGTTTCAATCGTTACCTGTCTGGCCAAAAAATTAGCGAAAATGCATAGGGGTCGAGATTTTCTAAGTGCCGTACGCAGCCAGTGCGAAAACGGAAGTAATCGCTCATTCTTCATAAATGAACTCGGTCCCACATAGTTCAGATAACAAAAGCAACATCATTTGCACTCAATCAAAAACTACAAACGTGTTAACAGCCTGCACCAGTGCATCATCGACTGGTTAATGTTATTTGTCCAGAAGATAAGGTTCTGATTTCGCTTCGAAGATAAATTTCAAAAGACGCTGGTAATACAAGTACCATATTCAGACTTTGGTTCTGGCTAGCGATCGGTTTTTATTTATGTAAAATTATCAACCCCTATGTAGAAATGGTGACCATCTCAACCAGCATATTAGTCTAAGTCCGTGTTCAGTTCCTTGAAAAGTAGGATCCCGCTACACAAGCAAAACAGGCCCCTATAACAAGTTAAATATATTCCTTTTCGTTAGTAAAATTATAACACAAGATACTATTTTTATTGCCCTTGTTGTGCATGTAAATCGTGATCTTCTTTATGAAATGGAGGCTCAATATTTTTCTTCGACAGCTCAAGCGGCCTGGCTTGAAGAGCATGCCAATAACGTTGAACTAGCGCCGTATGGGTTGTTAGTGTTTTTTAGTTCGCAGTTCATACCACGATGGGTGATCAGTGGGGCTTGCATTTTTCGCACACAGTAACTTTACCTGCGGATTTGCGCGTCGAAACTAGCCATTCGAGTACTTAAAAAACGCCGCGAAACACGTACTTACGTATGGACTCTGTTATTGTATCTCTTGCATTGATTTGCAGGCGAATATGTGATAAGAGCTTATAGTAATTGACTCACACAGGGACGGCGCAACATCGATGATTTTTTTTAATGGTTTTTCCACTCCCTAGTTTTTGTGTTGTTTCAATCCTATAATTTTAGAAGTACTTTGTCAGTGATAGGCGTGATCTCTGTCAAGTGGGCTTTCTGCGGCTTCGTACATGGCTAGCAAGTGATCCTGTGGTTCTTCTCCACTACAATCAACGTCAGCCAGACTCTCAAAACGTTTCAATAGGCCATTCTTTCGAAACGAGGAGATAACGTGTTCAACCACCGTCATTTGCTGTAATATAAATGCACCGAAGTGTGCTGTTACAAGGGCGTCCGCCCGTTCGCATAGAGATCTCGTACGTTTTAGAGAGAAAAACACAGATTTTTCACGCATAAATATCAGCCATGGTTTTCACTTCGAAGCCCTATGCAGGTGTGGTATTATCTGAAGTTTAATGTGAGTGTTGTGTGGTTTTACATACAACTTAAGTTTGGCTATTACTGCTATTGAAATAACAATTCATTGTGCCTGTAAGATTCCTCTTGTATAGAAACCATACTTGTCATCAAATCGGCATAATATCACAGTTACCAACATAATCATGCCGAATTGAGCTTGCCATAACCAAGTAAACGGCCAATATCTTTATCTACTTCTTATTAATATTCTTTAATAAATGGATAATGAACGATACGACAACTAATAAGTTAGCACTCTTCATTGCTTTTTTCAAAAATTCTAGGGTTGCTGCTGTCATTTTCAAGCATACATCTTCATTGTGGCATCGTTAAAGGTCCTCATTTGCATGACTGAAACAAAGCAATGCTTATTATTATGCTTATAATAATAACGATTATTATTTATGTACGCGGCGAAAATGCTGTTTTTACCTAAAACTTCGAAGTTATACTAGGTTTAGACTAGGCCATGCTCATTCCAAATAGGATAGTGATAACACCTTTAGTGATAACGAAATCCATAGTACTCCGTCGAAACGCCCACATATTACGTAAGCCACATACGGCCTTCTCTCGTGCTTGTACCATCTTATACCCTTCCTGCGTAAGTTGTTTCGGTCAAGCAGAAATGTCGGTAGGCTAACAACCGATATAATTGATTGAAATAGCAGGCAATCCGATGGTGACCTGCCTCCGTGCTCGTCTCTTTCCCGCAAATCGGGGCTAAATAGCAAATATTCTGACGTTGCTTCTAAGGCTTACGTGAAGCGAGCAGATACGGACTCGCGAGCAGGTCTTGTATTAGGTAGCCTCCGCTAAGCGCGTCCGAACTCAGTGTCTGCATGAGGCACTGGTTAAGCTTGTAATTTGACTTATTTCAAATAGTTACAAATTGTTTCTCTCATCCAAAAGTAGCCACTGGAAAGTCGATTGACTCAACCATGTGTGATCAAAGGTGACAGATAACGACAAAAGCGCGAGACGTACATCTCCTGCAAAAGGGACGAAAAAAACATGAACAGATATATCGTAGATTCTGTATGTAGGACTAGGACAGCGAGGGTCTTGCATTGGAGTTTATGCACACAATTCGTAGCTCTCTCTACTAAGTAAAAGCGAAAACATGAGTTAAAGCTTTGCAGAATTCAACGTGAGTTGATAATACGCTCGCCGTTGCCATTTAAATATACACAAAAACATCAGTTTCTATACGCTATTTCAGTGTCCTATACTTTTATGATTGCCCTGACCCAATATTTGGTTATGGGCAAGAATCACACAATGGATTCGTTAAGGCAAATGCCTTCACGCTGATTTTGTGCCATATATCATGTGCATAGAATGATATGCATTACACTGGAGTGAGGATCGAGCAGCTTGTCAGCCATGGCGCTTGCTTATTTTAGCAAAAAAATCAACGGTTTATGCCTTTTGATCGACGGCCGTCAGCTGCCACATTCTATTTTTCGGTGGCGATAGCAACATCAATGATAATGACAGCCGCAATGAGCTTGTCAATGCCTAGAACCGTTATTTGTACCTATTTGCAGCTAAGCCAGTCCGTTGGGTTCCGGCAGTCGATTGAAAAGCCGCATGTCGGACACACAGTTTCGACTATTTTATCGTCCGGTACGTTATAAGGTTGATTCACGGACGGAACGTACATAAATCGAGACCTTATGACATCATCAGCAAGCGAAACTTCGCTAAAAATTCTTATTCACTTTTTTTTTTTATTGTTTATTTTTGTCTACTTTAAAATCCTCCTGGTAACCGATTTTCGAGTTCTAGGTTTCCTTTGTGGAACTTTTCTACCATGTGGTCATAATGATTGTGGCACTAGATTTTCACCAAACGCAAGCTTCATAGAGCGAACTATCTGTTCCACTGTAGTTTTAAGGTGGAACTCGAATTCATGAAAGATTTTAAGTTTTCAATTTTCTATGACTCACTGCAATTTGTCTGCTAAGTCTCTGAGTGACCATATCCGATCCGAATGCTCATACTCAGATTACGGAGAATGCAAGTGTATTTAAAGACAAAAAAAAGCTCTGAATTATTATTAAATAGAGCTATGTCAAAGGAGAAGATTCACGTTGTGCATACTTGATAGAGATATATATATATATATATATATGTACAAAAATCTGTAAGATAAGATATAGGGCACATTTTTGGATGTACCTCATCGCTTAAAAGCGGCGAAGCACTTCAAAATATGCTACAGTTATATTTAAACCAGTCTGTTCTAGGTCACGATTAATTTAAAACAAACCTTTGAGTTCACTGAATACGAAGGAAAAGTACAAAAAAAAACCGTATTCGTCAATAGGTAAATAGTTAGTGTAACAATTAACTAGAATGACGTTTTCAAGATACCCAATTTGCTAGCTCCATACTCTATCGAATATGCCGTCTAGCGATTGTTATACATCATGCTACAGACATTTCCTGGCGTTACTCCACTGGCACAATTCGGGTCGGGCTGTTACCTACCTTCTAAGCGAAGTCAGCCAGTTTCTCTCAATTCAGTGCTTATATATCGGTTGATATCTTGCCACCTAGAGAGGCTTATTTCGTTAAGTCAACTAGCGATTAGCTGAACTGGGCGTTGCTGTCGTGTATTGCAGTTACTCACCCGTGTGCCAACGTGTGACCTTTCCGAAAAAGCCAGGCTTCCTTCTCATCCTTTGGCCAAATGGGCAGGCTGATACTGCTGGTATCACTAGGTGCCTCCTTGAAACACTTAAGCGGACTTAACTCACATGGAACAACAATTTAGCCCAGTAAAGGAGGCGATGAAATAGACTGGCACAAACTGCCTGAAGAGCTCATAGTCGTTCATCAATTCAGCCGCCGTTACGTTGCCAATGGCCCGCTGCTACCATATCTTTTCCTCTTGCTTGGGGAGCAAAGCGGTAGTTTTCTATAGCAACGCACTCGAAAGAATAGAAATCACAAATCAAACAGAGCCAATCAGACAGTGCCTTTAGCTAGCAGTAAATCTATAAGCGAACGTGTGTGAACAGTGTTAAAATGAATATACTTTGATGGATTGGAAGCGGTTACAAAAAGTATCACTTCAAGTTAGCAGTACTACCGTAATACTTTTGTAGTACAGTGGATTTTGCAAACGCAAAGTATCTTGCCTAAAGTCACAAGGTAAAGGTATATCAATGAGGGAAATGGTTCTCCTTGCGGCTTTACGTAAAGTAGCTTGCGCTTGCGTATGGGATGTCTAAAATCTACTAAGGGCCTTCAAATATTCTCTACTTCAAAGTCCAGATTCTATTCTAAATTTAATACGGGCGGTACCCTACTCAGACGTAATGACTCACGTTAAGATTAAGGTTTTTTAATTTAGCGACGTTGTCGTCTTCACTCAGACGCGTTGCTTTTGCACTCGTGGTTCGCATCAAGCTGACTAATACTATCCGACTGAAACGCAACTGTAGACTGGAATAATAATGGTCTCTCGTTTACCGCCTAGAGCACCTTGTGTCATTTACCTTGCATTAGTAAATTGCGATTAAATTTCCTCTATTGCATCAGATTCCGTTTTTGATGATTATTTCGCACCGGGCAAAGGATTTTCGAAAATGATTCGATCCCCATAATCGATGTTTCGGTGCGTTTACAATGCCTCAATAATGAACATTTAAAACCTGCGACGAACTCTCGTATTTAGAGCGGTCTGAGAGAATTTCAATTCGACCAATGGAAAAAACGACCAAATATTTGCTAGACATGGAGACCATGAGGCATTGTTCCTAGAGACTGAACAGATGAACCACTGCTTATATTGCAGTAATTTAGCACAGATTTCTCTGACCTGGAATAATATAGCAAATATCAGAAATAGATATTTTTAGGCTTGTTTTGCTGGAAGCGATTTATTGCTTCGTGCTTGGAGCGCATTGTACGTATTTTAAGAGTATAGGTCCCCAGGCTCATTAGGTCTGCACAGGTAGAAAAAACAGTCAAAACAGGTAGCAGCTGTCTCATCGAAAACAAGCACGAGCTAGTTGCTATCTGGGCTTGAGCGGTGGTCACAGCTGGACTTGACCACATTTTTGCTCCGCCAATTTGTAAGATGTAGATGTTCAAATATATCCTAAGGGCACACGTGCGTAATCGTATCGAACCTCCTAAGAAGGGCGCTGCATACTATATCTCCCGTTATAAAGAAGAGATAAAATCATCGAGTTAGCTATCTTCGTGAATGTTAGACCACCTTTTCTTTCTGCATGGGTATTTGGATCAGCATTAACAAGAAACGAATAACTTCAGTCTTGCTGACCGAAGTGCTTCAAGACTAATCATCCGAAGTATTGCCGAGTTTTATTTACCCTGACTACATCTTTCTGCGTTGGCTGTCAAAATAGCTAGCGCTTGTCAGTGATCACAGCAGAGACCTTTAGTGCGACTCAGTATCGGCAGCGTGGATCGGTGATTGTTTAGCGCATTTTGTGTAAAATTTAATAGCGAACCTAGCATGGCCAGGCGTCACTCGATACTACTACTATTATTATTATAAATTTTGATTTAGATATTAAACATATTTAGCTACGGCCGACATAAAGGTAAAAATATACGATGACAATTATAGGCGAACATATGATGACTAGAACGGGTAGTTAACAAGGTGATGTTCTGCTCTAAAGGAATGAATTATTATTATTATTATGTGCTGAAAGAGAAGTTAATCCTACAATTACCTGGGTGAGGAGCATCAACCCTTGCAACGACCGTTTTTGACATTTGCAATAAAGACGATAAAATACGTAACTGTCTATTCCGTCATCTGGTGACGAGGCATGCCGAATTTTGCATGTATCGAGTTTGGCTGTTTTTAACTTTCTGACTGCTAGAAAGTTTAACTAGTCCCTAGGTCAACAAGTGGAAGCACCTGAACGCGTTTAAGCGCAACGCAATAAACAAATACCTAATTAGTATCAATACTCGAAACGCGTATGCCCGCTGATGTTAAACTGTATTGGCGCATACGACGCGGTCACGACGCCATTGTTGCTTTTATGCCACATAAACAAATAGAATGAAGCTGTCAGCCATTTACAAATGGAATGATAACAAGGCGCCTTTTACGGTGAGCGTATCTAGCCTACATTCAAAGCAAATAATCATAGCGACGAAATGGATGACTTCACAGACCGTCCGTATTATTATTTAGTTAAGTATTATCCGTAATATACTCAGTATGACAATGGCCAAGAGGTGTGTTCTCCATAGTCGAGGATAGCATGAGACTGAATGAACATGTTCTTAAGAAAACTCTCAAGACTTAGGCCCTGTGCAAAGGATAAGTGTGCACCTAGGGACATCCGCACATAAGCAGTTTATGGGCTTAGCCAAAATAATGGATAACGTACGTTGATAAGAACGAACAAACTGACTCTGGAACGACAAGAGTCCCACCAATTTGGAACTGATTTCAATAGTGGATACGTTCAAAAATGCAGGTTTACAGATGTTGAGTAAACAACTAGTTCCCTTGATGTGTTTTTACAAGGCTAAAGAGATTTTTCAATTAGGCAGCGAGCAGCATAAAGTATCAAGCAAAGTAAAACTCTGATGAGTGCTGAGTCTATCGTGGTTTGCTCTGAAATTAGCCCTAGGCAAGCTGCAACCCAGACAGACCATACTATTACGTCTGAGTACCAAAATTGTCAATGTTAATGCCCTCAAGATTCAAATATATGTAATCATTCATCAATCGCTTGCCCATATTGCGCTCATTTTATAAATACTTGAGAATATAGCAAGAAAACTATGCATCTGGTACCTAAATTGGCACCTTTTCATGCGTTGTTTCCGGTGCTATAACTAAATAGTAACTAATATTTCAATGAAAAAACCTAATAAAAATGATTTCAGATCGCGTAGCAACATCACATCACCCCAAAAAGAAAAAACATACCCACTGATGCGTAACCATATGGCACTTCAGCCATCCATCTCGCGAACTTCCAGACAATAATGAAAGGCCTTACTTTTAAATAAAGGCGAACAAAAATAGGCACAACGCGAAAAGGAAGACGGATTGATAGAGAGAAAAAAAAAAAAAAAAAGACATTTACATAATATTAAGTCGTCTAATAGTGTTAGGTTTCAAGTATCAATGCCATAATTCAAGCTGACGATTTTCTAAGTTACTGCAGCATATCTTCCCCTGTTTTCGAAGTCGTTAGTTAAAAAAATTCTAGAAAACAAATTTCCAACTCAAAAATCAAGTTTTGTGGAATACCTAGTGCTGAACGCCGATCATCGAACTGATAAATTGGCCAAAATCGACGCCACACGATTTGAGCAACGATTAAAACAGGTACATTTGCTCGTGTTTGCTGTCACGTTACAACGGTGACCCATTCTTTGCCCCAATAAGATGAATGGATTTTCCGCAATAAAAGCGAGCGCTCACATTAGTTGGTAAGTGCTTACGGCGTCTGTTTTAGGAAGTGTTATCCACACCAGTCTGGCTTGTCGATTATGGCTCAGGTGTTCTGCCAGCAGTTCAGCTGCCAAGATCAGTGAACAGAAGTAAAGCACTTCTATGGCACGACAGGACTTGACCTTGCACCACAAGAATCGCGGCAGCATGGCAAATTTGCCAAATTGTAATTATCATAAACATCAGGTTTTGGAGGGCGCCGGAACGTTAAAGTATATTTGTGATGCTTTGTCAAATTTGGTTCGTACAAGCGAAACACTTCCAAGCTATTGGTACACAATATAAAGTCGCACCATTTTATTCAAACTACCTTTATGGAAGCCTGTGAACAATGTTGAGCAGTGTTTGTCATTCAGAACTTCATTACTATCTGTGTTGTCCGTAGTTGATAATGGTATAGTTTGAAGTTTGAAAATTTATACGTACTTCAAAAATTGAAAAATTTCAAGATCTTCGCGTGGCAATACGAGATCTATTTATTATCATCGGTTCCACGAATAGATAGCTACGTATGCTTGTACTGAAAACATGCAACACTCAAGTAAGTCCCTGTGAGACGTCCTCAATCCAGTCAAGTTTCGTAAAACTTCAGTAATGAACCACAGCTGCTGAGTGTGGCATTTATAAAATTATATCTGTGTTAGCTACAGGTTGGCGGTAAGTTGTCACCCAACGACCAATGCAGCTCAGTATTTCAATCTCCAGGAATTTCAATCTGCCGAGCATTGACTAGAAAGTGCAAACGCTACCCTATACCTAGTTCTCTAAGAAGAATATTTTACACAGCAAACTGTCTAACTTACGACTAGCAGACCCAGAGGTCACACTACCGATGACCTATTACCCATTACTCAGGAGGAACCGGTGTCAATGAAAGCCTCGCCAGCCGTCCGTGATCGTTTGGCCGAGATATATAAGTGAAATTTCTCATTTGAACTCTGTCACAAAACTGACTCTGTCAAGGTGGGTACAATTTTCGCTGGCACAAACTGGCACGTCTTCTTCAAGCTAGCAACAGCATGATCACTTCTGAGAACTCATCAACCTTGTACAGGTTTTCATTGTCTCCCACAAATTAGAACTTATCTCCGCACTTGGTCGCCCTTCACCGGCTGTGTTACCTGGGTCACCGCTCTACTGAATCACATATCGTCCACATACGCTTGCTACGCAAGGCTTTTTGAGCGGTTACAACCTGCAGCAACTCGATCACGGCGCTTTATCAAGCCAAAACTAGGCATATAAACTTATAATAAAGTTTTTTCCGTATGCAAATTCACTGTGGAACCACCGCAGTGATATTGCAACTTCGATAATAGGCGATTCACTAGTGACATAAAAAAGTGACGCCATTTCAAATTACAATACGTTGTGCCGAACGGAAGTTACCCTACCAACTCCTTGCGAGTCCATACAGTAACATCCTGAACGAATGTCCAGAAAGCTGCACGGCCTGGATCGAAAATTGAGCCTCACCTCTAACAGCCTGCTTCCACTGAAACTTCAGTTCTGTCTGCTCTTGGTATGGCTTCCAGAGTTACAAACTGATGTCGCATCTCAAAGACCGCTCATTCAAATGAAACTGGTACATTCTATGTTAGTTTCTGCATTCTGTTGGAAATCCCGCAGGGCTCTTGTTTATACACCACATTTCGTCACGACCTTAGGCTTCTATTCGAAAGAATTCCTATGAATTATAGGAACATCGATAGCCTAGAAATCTACACAATAAAATCAATGTACGTGCTGTACGTCTACGAGGCGACTGGCAAAGTCGTGTCCTGGGCGAGGAACAACAAATTGTTATTATATAAATCAAAAGTAAGCGCAGAAAATCTTTAAATGGTAATATGGGAGGCTAGCGGACGGCATTCAACTGAGTGGACTTTCAATTTTACGTGGATTATAAGCCCTGCACGCAATAGAACGCGAGACTTGTCCTTAATCATAGGATTGTGCTTGCCCAACATGGCCCAAAAGCGGCAGCTGCAGTAGCATGGTTTTTACTATCATTTAAAAATTCTAATGATCTAACTGAATTTAAAGCACTACTATGTGAGACAGTTTCTCCAACTATTACTGAAATAGGGAAAATGGCGGAAGGACGCCCTTCGTGTGCTTTTGTTTTCTATAAATAAAGCATAGATTCTTTTATCAAATAAATACAATGTCCCGGATGATACTGTGCGTCTTCTAGGTGGCTATTAGGTTACGGGCATATGGGCACATAAGGACCTAAATGTCATGCCTGAGGTTGATCTCAAACTCAGACCTTACGTCGTCAAATGTTCAGAGGCAGAATCAGGACACGAGACACGAGGATGTGACGCCCCGCAAGTCTACTGAGCTGCAAAAAAATGCATCCCTTTACAAAGAAAATAAATTATGTACAATTTGCGTCAAAATAAGTCTCTTAGCAGCTTGTAAGCATCTTGAATAAGAAAGACTTTATGTTTTATCTCTAAAACACTCGCTAATTAATTATATTTTATACGAGTTATAAGCTTCTAAACTCGAAAGTTCAACAAATAGTACATGAACCAACATTTTTTTTGAAAGACAATTCCAAAACCGACCAAGCATAGCATTGCATTGTCCAATGAATAGTGACCATATTAAAGCCAAAGTTAAAAGAAAAGTTTATGTTTTAGAGTAATATCATTTAACCTAATATGTGCCATTTTCATCAGTGAAGTTTCTGGTAACACAATGATCCTGTCACTATAGAACGTTTGCGTTTTCTGGACAGAAAATTATGACAAGTTATTTTGTATTTTCCCATTGAAACTAGACTAAAACTGTTAAAGGAATTATAGAGAGATTAAAGCATATGATGATAGTCTGATGGCGCGAGATCCGAGCCACGCGGAAAATGTGTTAGAATTTTCTATCTAAGTTTCTGCCGGGTTTTGTATTTTGTAGTAATGTATGTGGTTCGGTCTTTTCTGCCTTTCTATTAGTTCCGATAATACATATTGGCCATAAATAGCATACAATTCCTTATGGGCCTGGACACCACTTGTGCATTCAACGTAGTAAAACTGTGGAGTATATAATTTTTTAAGGAAATTTCATTCATTTTCAATGTAATGAATTAAATTTTACCACATCTATTTCTGTCAAATTATCTTTAAATTGACAATGACGCCGATCCGCTTACATTAGCTAGGATATGTTACTCTAAAGCCGTATAGCGATTACTGCTTTTTCGATAAGCCAATACCTGAACGTCACACATCACAAACTGCTATTATTATGGCGGCATCAATAGCGGATTGAATCCCTGATAACAAGCTAAGGCAGATGAAGGGCAATGTTCGGTAATGACGGCGGACGAGGTTAAAGCGTCGAGCGGTGGTAGAAACCTGGACGCAGGTAACAAGGAAGCGTCGGAAACAAGCCCTAGACCTACCCCCCCCCCCCCCGGTCACCCGACTGAACACGGACATTTCGCTGTCTATGGCCAAGATTGGCTTCTCCACCAGTTTCTGTCAGTAGCCTTTAGCTTGCTTCCGAGTCAATAAAGTCGCGCTTCAAAACAGTCATAAGACAGGGGACGTTTAAGACGCGATTATTTGAGAATCTGGTCCCCTCGGCTTATCAAAGTGTTCTGCCTACAAGAGACACGTTTTTAAACCTTTATGCAGAAAAAAGTCTTCCAGATAGATCGATTAGGGCTGCCGCACGATTTTGAGGCCTTTCTAAAGGATGTTTAAACGCACGAATGATAATTTCCGCGAAGCGCTGCTTCGGACAATTTAAATAAAAGGGATTGCTAGTTACCCATTCATAAGGACGAATTCCAGCTGCATAAAAATTACCGTTGACGGTACTGGGGTAAATTAGCGCTGTGGTCGATGACGGTCAAGAGAGCCATTCTTCGTCGTCTGATTCCGAACAAGCCGTTTAGGACGAGGTGCTTTCAGTTTGTAAAGAAAGACGTTGCTTGCTTTCTGATCACCATGGTACGGCCACTCGGACAGCTTCAAGCTATGCTGCGCAACAGCATCATCGAGACGTTCTCAAGCTGTGGTCTTCTCCAGGAGTCTTCAGTACGTTTCTGCATCAACGACGTTATCAAAGCTCTCGTCGATGTCCGCTACCTTAGCACCTGGGACCTGCTAAGCAGATATTAGCTGATCAGTATGCACTCAGACAGCACAAAGAAAACGCCATTCGGAGAGACGGTCATGCTAATGTCCGCGACGTTCCGGAGCATGATGGACAAAGTCGTTAAGGCTATTGAAGCGAGTGCCCGTTAGTTTTTGTTTACCTCGAATATCATAGTCTGCTCGCCTGACTTCTATTCGCCCATATAACATACTTGCAAGAAGTACTAATGACTATTATCTTCGCCGACCTGCAGCTGGAAGCAAGGAAACTTTCGCAACTTAGAAAGCGATGTAATTAGACCACAAGATAACGGCCACCGGAATTTACCCAGATCTCGGAAATGTATGGGTAGTGAAAACTCTGCCCATCCCCGCGTCGAAAAGGGAAACCCACTGAGCCTAGCCTCCTATTATCGGCAGTTCATACGGAATCCTGCGAGGATCACAAACTCATTCAACACTGTGGTTCTCGCCAAATACTTCATTCGAGGCACCGACCACGGCAGGGCCTACAGGGTGTTGCAATTCAAGACCACAGAAGAGCCCGATGTTCGGCAGGATCTGAAAACGAGATTATAAGCAAGACCAGGTTAAGGGTAGTACGAACTTATGTAAAAAGGCACAAACAAATCGATACTTCGAGGCAGTTACCTACAGTATTGTACAAGTACCTGAAAAAAAATTATCGTTTGCCCAAGTTAATAGGCTCTGACAGTCTCAATGTCGAACCCTTGCAGAGTTCTACATCAAGGTTGTTCACGAGAAAGTTTCCGCCAACATCGATGTAGACGATTTGTCACGCTTGACCGTGCCGCTGGTACACAAAACAGCGCCTTCGAGATGGACATAGTTCGAAGTATGCAGAGGAAAGATCCTCGCTCGCACAAGATAATCGAAAGGTAGAAGTAGAGTTTGCACCCCAGCTCACGCGCTGTAATTGACATAAAGCTACATAGTATACTAAAAAAAATATCCAAAATGACAATAGGCTATACGAGCGAACGTATCAAGGTCAGTATATTTTTACGAAATCATCGAATAAATAAAATCTCCGTGAACATTTGCAAAAGCTAATTGAAATATCCAAATGCCCCGTCTCTATTTATACAACTGTTACGGTCACCGCGTCCAAGAAATAAATAAAAATTCTGAGCGGTTTAAGCGCACGAAATTGTTAGCTACAATGTCGGGCTTAACCACTTTCCGTTTACTGATCTGCGCCTTTTCCAGAGTATAAAATATAGAGGCTTCATTCAGGATGAGGCCCGCCAAGTTCTACGTTGTGCTAAGTTCCCCTCTGGCAGGCTTCATCGATCTGGCGAAGCCTCACTTCCAGTCGCTTATTCCACAAAGAAGTGTTTCCCTTGGGACTTGAGAAAAACGAAATTCTTATTCTGAGCGCATGGTAACAAAGGACGCTCTGAGAAATTTAGCTACTCGATTTTTTTTATCAGTGGTGTACTACACTAGGCGTCACTCGATCGCAGCAGGCCATAAATTTCACACCAATTCCTATGTACAAATATATCCGGCCGATTCCATATGGAATGTTGGCGTTATTACGATTTGGAAGCTACGCTGGGCTTTACGATCGCCTTCCGTTATATTCATTTATCCGTTGTCACGGAAGCAAAAATGTATGTAACAGTAGCGTATTAGCTGGACTATTCATTGAGGCCATTCGTTGCAATCACGGTCTGATATTCTTTAAGACAAGTCGCATTCACTGTCTTTCGAAACAATTAAAACAGAGTAGTTGGTTACTTACGCATGGTTCTATTATTTGTGACCGCTCTGGGAGATGTTTACTAGAGCAGCATGCGCCTGTTTGCACCAAAAACGTTCAAACTGAATGTTTGTCATGGTCGTGCAGCTTTTAGACAACTACCAGATAAGTGACCTATTGCCGTCGCGTATGTACACGAATAAACAGCAAAACATTATATCGATAGTATTGCTTGTGCTTATGCTGGTGTGACTCGCTTCGGCAAAAAATCTCCTTTATGTAAAAGTAACTAGGTAATAGTCGAATATCGTCTATTAGCGCTGTGTTTACTTCTGCCGCTGCATAAAATCGGTGTTTTCATTCCTGTATCAAGTTCTGGTTCATTTTGACTTCGGTAATTGCCTTCGTAATGTGAGTTCCTTCCTACGTCCAATAGTTTGCCGAATACTACATAGGACATATTATTAAAGACCAAGAAGCACATCGGTTCGCGCTTGTGGCTTGAACAAGCTACAGACAGATCTATTCCACGTTATAAAGCACGAAAGAGAAGGGTACCCTCATCTTATTGCTTCGATGAGAAACTGGAAAAAATTTACGACGCTCGACCTCCATTCCGGCATATTCGTCCGTACGACCGACCTATTCAGAGACCGCGCTCACTTCAATAGGGCGTACCGACAAAGGGGCCACTAGTGATGTACAAAAACTGGATTTTCCACACTGAGAAAAAAAATTAGTAAAATTCAGCACTGGCACAAGCAATAACTTCAAGTAGAGATTTTTCCTTAAACCAGGAGCACTCCGGCTCCTTACATTTTAGGCCAGAAGCAGTTATAGCAGTCTATCGAGTGTTAGTAGCAGTAATGTCAGTGATGCTTTGTGTGGGCGATACCAGACGGAACACTCGAAATATATATTTGTGTAGCTTTACTATATCTAACGTAGCTAGTATCACTTCTCGTGTCAACGCTAAGCTTTTAACATCAGATTCTAACAGTCACAAAGAGTTACCGTACGTGTCATCAAAATATATGATGACCAATGCTCTCATCTTATGCAAGAAATTAAATCGAAGGGGAACGCAGGGAATAAAAAATGGAACGTAATCTACTACGCATAGTTTAATTGAAGAGAATCCATTAAGCTATTCATTCCTACAGGCTAAAGTTGCCATTCCGGTAAGCCAGGATACAGACAAGTGAGTTGTCCGTCATGCAATCTCTAAACGCAAAGAAGCGATAGTAGCAGTGAACGAAGTGATCGGTCTGAAAGCTCTCTTTTAAATTAACTATCGAAGGTAGCACTATCGATAAAGTCATAAATACAATTTTTCCCTCAACGGCAGCGTCTGTTATATTCCTAACCTAATTCATTTAGGTTACATATCTCTGTATATAGAATTATACTAACTAGCGTCAATTCATGGTCAGCTCAGTACCCATCACGGAATTGTTTATGGGCACGGCTGCCCGAGACAAGCTGGATCGCCAGAAAAGGTGGCGAGATCATGTTTTGAAAGAGGCATATGTTCGCGCTTTCAAGCAGGCTTTCGTCGGCGGTAAATGGGTGACTAGCTCGTGAATAGAAACAGGGCAACAGTAAAACGGCCCTCCTGATTGACTACCAATGGTGGTCATATACTGTTTTAGTTATACATTTTCAATTCATAACCATCAGTAAGTTGAAATGCACTTACAAGTAGCTGCTGTTAATATTATTTGCATGTTTCACAGGGATAGATGTGGCTCTAATAAGAGTAAAATAGTAAAAATAATAAACGAAAATACATAACAGTTATTGGCCCTAAACACCATTTGGCTTAGGTTAATTATAGATTACGTATAATTAGTTAGCCACAATTTGGTATTCGTTTCGGATAGATGAAAAAGAAGATTAACAGAGTGCTTCTTGTCACAATCAAACAGGTACTCTAGGACGTACCTATAGCGAGGCTAATTCACTAAGTGTTATGTCCCCTAAATCCTCTAGTTGTATATTCTATCTTTTATCGCAAAATGTTTGATTTAGAGATAAATACATTTTATCTTATTTCGAGAGAAGTCCGTTTATGGTTTGCGCTCTCTTTCCGTACGAAAGAGCAGCTTTCCATACGAAAATATAGTTATATTATATACATTTATGTATTACCAGTCAGCTGGTGTGTAACAGACTAAATTGTTCTGGCGTGGGTCCTCTTACATTAAGGCAGAAGATAACGCGAAGGACATTAACGCTGCGATAATATTGCTTTATATATATGTATCTGAACATTTAGCCAATTGTACGTATCCAATGATATTCAGGAGGCTGTGTTCCTGTGCACATACAAAATTTATCGCACAGTTTATTAGGCTTTGTAGGTGGGTAGTCCTAAGGAAAATTACCTCTTGAATTACACGTACAGGAACAAATGAAGCCAATGCACTGACCTTAATTTACAAAGGGTCAAAATTATCATAATCCAGTGGATGATAAGTTTAACCCTCCCGATGATGATGATGATTGTTGTTGTTATTATTATTATTACTTTTAGGCCCTCTGCATTTAAATGGATACACGTGACCAAAATATGTCAAATATGAAACAAACGGTTGTCCTTTTCTATATCAAGTATACTCGTAACGATGACTCGATGATTGGTTAAATGGATGTGCAGGCCGTCGATGGAGCGTGAACATGAAGGACCCGCTGATATTAATTTCTCTCGCTATTTCCTTTGACGACAGCTTTCTAAGCAACAAATATCCAGATGTAATTCTAAATGACGTTCAGTGAATTTTCAACTAGAGTCTGAGCGCCGAAGCGGACTACAGGTTAAGTTCAGAACCCCAGCGCCTCATGTAAAAATGGGCTAACATTCACCTAAGATGTTGTCATGTTGATTTTGCTGCCAGGTACAAGGTTGCTTTCGCTATAGAGCTATACGAGTCTGAGAGCTGTATTTTACTGTGCTCTTTACTCATAATTCGCGCAACGCGCAAATGGACGAAAACGGGCTTTCAATGGGCCCAGGCGGCAACGCAGTTTCGCGCAAATACTCAGTTTGTCCGGTTTGTATCCCTGATATCAGCGCAGAGCTGTTTTAACGCTATATAAAGAATAGCTTACTTTCGAGGTTATGTTCAGTTCCGCCAACTGGCCCGGTGTGCCGGATCATCACTCTATCCAACACAAAAAAATGGAACAAAATAGTCTGTTGGACTATAATTCCGACTTCTTCGCATCTCAGTGCCTGCGACCGTGATTAGACGCTCTTCCTTGTAATCTCATTCACGCCTCTGCTGAACAATGATTCACAGTTGACTAACCTATCCTAACCCACGTAGTAGTCGCCTTTTGGGTTGAGTTACAGTTGCACTCAAAAAAAAGACCTGTGCACTAGAACATCACCATCTACATGCAGCTGTGCCGGAGTTGCCGGCTTAGTGCAACCCCTATATAACTGAAGTAATGAGATTTTAGCTCCAATGCTTCAGAACATGCCGACTTCGGAGTTACTCTAGAACCCAACGTCCTACAAAGAGACCACGAACGACCTATACAATGATTTTCTAGTAGTGACTGGCAGCAAAACAAAGTTTGGAGCATGACAATGCCCGATCGTCCTCAGATATTTTAAATTAACATTTGAATGCGTTGAAAACGTTACATACCAACGTGAGCTACACAAAAGGTAAACACACGGGCATTTGGCGAGCAACCACAGCCGCGTTCCCGCCGAGGTGGAACTATTTGCCTTTCGAGGCAAGTATATCCTCAAAGTAACAAAAAAAAAATTCGAGAAAGAAACTATTCAAGTATTTTACTTTTTTTTAACGAACATATTTATACCGGCATGAATCCACTGCAACGAAGAGATGCTAAATTATTGATACCGGTAGGGTTCAACAACAATACAATTAAGTGATATATTCGCCACTGTGATATTGAAATGGTTATAGCCGAATAAGGAAAACGATCGAGACGGGTTAGGTATTGGTATTAAAATTGTGTTTTGCGACTATATATATGTGTGTACGTGTGTGTGACGGTATGGCATAGCTGTACAACAAAAGTGTCGTACCGATAACATGTTGCATGCATATTTAGTGAAAAGCACGAGCGTCTCTGCATCCTTTCATTGTTCCTTTATTCGTTAGCTGTCGCTGGAAAGAACAGTGATTTGCTGAAATACGTGAAGCACACGGGGGCAAGTCTCCTCTTGTGCTACCCTCCTGCACATGCGTGCATCGTGCTTTCAAAAACAGATCATTGTCTATGATACATCATTTTTATTTATATTTGTACATTTGTTTTTCAATTTAGCCATTACAAAAAGAACTTGATTCGCTTTGAGAAGACAAGTAACTGCACCCATTTACAACAAATGGAAGATACCTTTTCACCTTAAATTTGCTATAATGAGTGTCCACATATCGAAAAGATTCAGCATAGAAAGCAACCCCATTCGACCCAGTGGGTTAGACTGAGCTCTTCAATGAATAGTATATCTGCCACTTCATAAATGTACTTGGGATTTCTACTCCGCACGGTTAAATATCTTCATGCACGATCATCGTTTATCGAGGTCTCTATTCTTTAAGATAACCATATTTTTTGCAAGCTAACTATTATGTGTGGCCGCCGATATGTGTAAACATAGACGGTGACAAAAAGTGTATTTGCTTTAATTATTCGCTGCTGCGCCTTGTGCCATTAGCCGATAGCGTAACGATACCTCTTGAAGGGTCCGTTCCGCCCGTACTACTGCTGCTGTGGAACTTTCGGTTCGACCCAAATAAAGGAGAGTCACGCTACATCATCGGAGGCTCCTGAACGTACCTACACGATGCTTTGGCATGACAGCACTGGGGCGGAATAAGATGACCGTTATGCTATATGTTTAATCCCTTTTGTTGAACATCCATTTCTGTCGTTCTAAACAGCAGCACCTATCTCTGTTTTTCTTTCTTTTTTGGGAGAAGGGAAGGAATCAAGCGAACAAATCAACGATTGCTCGCCTTTCCTTCTAAAGCGACTGAAATGCAGAGGTCAAGGCTGAGTAACAATATCTAATAATGAATAGCTGGCAGCGTCCCTGCCGTTTTGCGCCACCAAAAATTTCCGCTTTTTTAATATCATTCCATCGTCCTCTTAAAAACGCTTTCGATGCGTTCGGTTGAAAATGGCGGACGGTGGTTAGCGTGTTTGTAGACTAGATAACGCGGTCAGTAAGAGAAATAATTGTAAGTTGATTCTTTATGTTCAAGGTACTCAAGTTTTTTTCGAGCTCGTGGACGTGTTGTACAAATCACTTTTCTTCCTTTCTAATATAGAACTGCTCAAGCTATCATGTGTGCCCAGTTATCATATTATAGTAATAAACTATGCTGTAGTACGTGGGAATGAAAGAAGTATGTCATCGTAACATATTTTCTGGTCATGTCCATTTTTTTTGGTTTATATAGTCACAATGTGGTAAATGATGGTCGTATATGCAGTTGTCGCTTGACAGCGTGTACGGCAATTGCTCGTATGCATACGAATGAGTACAAACTGATCAGACAAATATCTGATGTAGGAATATCCCATCACATTTTTACATGTACTTCCATATGGTAAATCGTATACTGCACACATATCATAGCTAAAAACTCCCTTGTGTTGTTCTGAATGCCTCAAACTTCGATCTCAGCTATTATAGTAATTATGTTTAATCTAATGTTGCGGTATATTACCCTTTGTGACTTATGACTCGGGCAAGCTTCGGATCGTTCTCAGAGTTTTCCAACCTAACGGGATTTCCATTCCGAACGGCTATTTAATTAAAGCCATTGCATTGAAATCTGTAAAATCTAAGAACACGATTGACAAAATTCGTCAATTCGTTACATGGCATGGCATGGCGGACGCCTTGAGTCGTTGTGATGGTATTTTTGGCCTTCGATCATTTTTGTTATTCTGTAGGTCAATTTTAATCACGAACGGGTTGTACTTTCGCATGGATCATAGGTTTTCGTTAATTCGTATTATTGACATTTACTGCTGCCACTCTTGGTGAGGCATTTATAATCGACCTCTTCTTTCCCCTGTTGCTTGTTTACTTTTATACACCCAAGATGGTGTATGATCTAAATATATTTACGGTTAGATCGCACAGGGTGAATAAGGCACTCGTACAGGACAGATCTAGGAGACGGTTCGAGATTATTGGTCTCCATGATAATGCCAGGCCTCACATGGCAGAAGTCATCTAAGTTGCTACTGTGAGAATTTGAGTTGGAAATTCTTTAACGCCCAGCCCAGACCACCAGCGCGCCTACAGATTACCATCCTCTTTGATCACTGGCAAATTAAATTAGTAGTCGTATTTTTAACGGTGAAGAGAGTCTCAAAATTCAAGTAGACAACTTCTCCAACACCGGACCTAAAAACGTCTGCTAAAAAGGAATATTGGTCGAGAGATTCGAAAATACTACGACTACGAATACGTCCTAAATGAATCCATTGGAGTGAAAAGCTGTGTTTTTTGTTAGGTATTATTGCCATTTCTAATGTTCCACCAAGGAAAAAAATCGGCTGGCGGAATCTAGAGGGTCTGCCTAATACCAGCAGAACGCTATGCCCAGTTTACCACTTCACGCCGCGGTTATCTGTTCGGGTATACGTACTACATAATCTGGTAGTAAAAGTTCCGCCGATGCTTCAGGCGGCCTTTATGGTCATTGCTGGGATGCAATGACCATAAAGGTAACCAGGTGTTTTCAATAAATCAATGAAAGTTCGTGCTGTATAGCGGTCAAGTTGGCCAAACGTTGCAAGGAAGGCACGTTACATGCAACTGAGCCGTGTCAATATCAGCGAGTATTTTTCGGAACACCCAAGAACCTAGATGTATGTGAAGTCCCTCTGTTCTGTGACGAGCCTAGTCCTTAACATAAACTATACGTCTTGAAGCAATCTGTCAGTGCATATATGCAAACGAGCTATGGCTCGTTAAAAGGTCGCCTTTCAGAGTCGATTTCTGTACAGCAGAATTTTCTATCTACTAACAAAAGTATTTAGACCTGTTCTGCCAGTCGAGTAGTCTGGTTGGGCTTTACTTGTTGTAGGTGTGTGACACGATCGTATTTCTTTTGGCGTATGAAGCTTCCGAAAGGATTAACTATGGCCGTTAGGTGAAGTGTACATATATATCGCAGGAAGTCAAACATACGATTTCGAAACGAGTTAGCGCAAAATTCATTAAGATGTTTCGTACTCGAATTTACTGCAAAGAGATAGCATACGATGCTTTATCAAGCTTCGGGTGCCCGTGCCCATGCATGCTGTATGTTTTACGCATGCACGCATGAATGTTGGATAACTATAGCTGAGTACTATTTCCAACTGCTTTTTAATTTGTGCATGGAACGGTCAGTGTCAGGAAGCTACGCGTCATGTAAAACGAACTCTAGAGATAATTTCGCATCGCGGTGTAACTCAGCATGCAGTTGTTAAGTGGGGCATTGCCTGCCGCCTACTGCTGTTGCAGTCCTTGTCGAATATTAAGTGGTCTTTTTACGTTCGTTTTGATGATTACTGAAGCAGGGACCATTGAGCGCCAGTTGGCCGTTGTAACAACATCGCACCGATAACGCATTTTGTACAGAAGAGTTCAGCGCTTCGACACAATATGCAAGGTTATGCTTCATTAGAGGACAGCCGAAAATTAATAATTTATTGACATTTATAGAATTTTTATTAGATACGTAATTGCAACTCAGCAACACCTAGCTTCATTTATGCCACTTACAAGATGTAATTGAATTTTTCCCGTTATCGTATATCTACATAGATTGGCAAAGTTCCAGTAGCACGTTTTACGAGGGAACTAAATCATGTGGGGTGGCTTTTGTTTATGAGCACTACTGGCCTTCAACCAACATTTAGCAGAACACATACAGAGGTTCACAGAGTCGCTAGGCAGCTGATAGTCCGTCGACTCGACGATCGTCTTGGTAATGCTAATAAAAAAGCTAGAACTAGTCGTAATGGTGACGTTGAGGTTATTGTTACAAATTCGCAACATAAATCGTCGCTGCCAGATTAATTTCTGACCCTCTCTCTTCAACCTCGCTACTGCTGTGATGGCTGACGTTGATAGCTGCTTGTCTTACTGCTGTCAGGGCATTCAAGACATGGATATTAGTAGAGTAGACCAGTGTCTGCCTGGTAGGCGCCTAAAAGCAATAGACGCTGGCCAAGTAGTCGCTTGAAGTCTGATGCTTAACCGCACGTCTACAAACAGACCCACAGTATGGGACCTGCATGGAAAACCACTTCCGGGCCTGCTATGAAGTTGCTATGAGTTTTCTTCGCTCTTTCAGAGCAGTCGAATCCGTCAGAGGCAATTCATTATCCGATTTTAATGAGTGTGGCGCATTTTCTACTACAATGGACGATACCAAATTGCGCTATAACGTGACAAAGGACGGAAATGACAGCGGCCAAGCTGACAGGCAACCGAACTACACCTTTTTTCTTTTCTGATATTGGATAGTGACGTCGCCGTTGTTGGTGGCCGATAATGAGAGAATATAGCTTTCGCTTTAAACCCTACTTCGGTTTCAAGTCACTTCCAACTTATCCACTTGTTGTTGGTGTCATATGAGTTTCTTAGAGCGAATAAGAAGACTAGCCCATTGCGAAATACCCCGAAGTTTGAGATGTGGGAGGAAAAACGGTGAATTGAACGGATGGGATAGCGCGTCCCCTCGAGCAGAGACAGATGCAAGGCTCGGGAAGAAAGGGTCGGAAAAGGGAGAGAGCGACCCCTGCGATGGAGCCATTTTGGCGAATCTTGGACGACGATGGTCTGAGCAGCTTTAGGGCTATCGAGAGTCATCTTTCTCTCAAGCAATTGCAGCCGCTGCTTCTATGGCAGAGGCTACTACCATCCCATGAGTAGGCCATATGGATGATGACTTTCTTGAACCAGATCTACGAGACCGCCGAGAAACTGGGTTTCAAACTGAGCTACCGCCATTGCCAACTGGAGAAGAGCACACAGACTATCGTGCCAGAAAACAGTCTGGCAGCATCTCTTCGAGACACTATTACGGCCTAGAAATGAGTCTAGTAAGCGAGGTACAGCCAAGCAACCAGCGGTCAAGCTGTTGCCACTCTCCGCGTACGCTTCTAAGGCGAGCATGCTCATGACTATACATACTAGCCTCATAAAAGTGGACAAACCTATTTGCGGGACCCAAATGTATGTACATATATAGTATACCTTTGTGGATGTTAATGCATCAGTGCACGTGTCACCTGTAGGCAACTTAGTCTTACTCTAAGTGCTTTATCATTATATATTAAACTGTTATAGAAACTGTTGGCATCACTTTAACGATTTGTGTTGCCTCAACTTCGACTTCAATTAAGCAGATCTTCGATCTTACGAAAGGCATTTTATTTTTACAAGTATATATAAGAGTATGAGCCCGAACACAAACTGAATGAAAAGGACAAAGGAACTCCGTTTCAGAGCATTTTGCTCAGCATTAAGTAACGTCAAATCATGATAACGAATCCTCTCCCAGAATTATTGTACATGTTGACGTCAATACGAAAGGCAATATGGAATGGGTAGTTCCGGACGATGTGCCTAAGCCCAAAGTTAAGTGAGACCTTCGTCCTAGAAATACGATGAGTTTAGTGTGGTTGGAATGATCTTTATAGATTTTAGAGTCTCTGAGAGATGCTTAAGAAAAACAAAACGAAAGACAAGAATCTGTATATGTATATCAAATGCATAATGTAAATGAAGCTATACGACAGAACAGACCCGGCCTAGAAGTTAGAACCATCTTCATGCGTGCCAAAGTTAAGCCACAGCTGGCGAAAGCCCCCTTGCAGAAGTCTGACCAACAGGCCTTTTTTGCACCTACCAGCTTGTACAGACGTTCTGTCGATGGATTATCATCGTTATTCGATCACTGGACATTTTAGTTCACAACGGTACATTTGACAATGAAAACGGTTTTGAAAAATTCCTGTACTTGGAAATTTCTAGCTGCACAGAAATCAAATTAGTCGAAAGATAGTAGCAATGAGGCCATATTATACAATAAAACTCGGATAAAAGCCTGCGCTTCTATTAGGCAAAAAAAAAAATAGATCGTTTCGCTTTTTAGTTTCCTAGGTACTTTCTAGTTAATCCAAAAAGTGCTCAGTTAGATCCTGCACTACCGTTAGGCACTGCTTCAGGCGGCCGGCTTTTAGCACCAACACGAAGTGTGTCCACACGCGGTTTCAAACGTTAATAAATTGTACGTTTGAAACTGTTTTAATTGATCAAACAAAGTGTGTTTATATCTAGTTTCGAAGCACTTGTTCAATAGGGAAACCACTGAGGCATTGCATAACTTCCTTAGCCAACCTAAGATCGAATATATATTGAGTTGTCGAAAAATCAAGAGCCAAAAAGTTTTTAAACCAAAATTCCCTTTATATAAATTTTACTACGCAACTAAATATGTCCCATTTTGATCGTTGACATCCCATTGTTCTCCTTACAACACCGTAATCCAATCATTGTAAAACATTTGTAGTTTTTAAGCGAACAATTATGTCAAGTGACCATTGTATTTCTTCATTGAAGATAAATTAATGCCCTTAAGGGAATTCTGCACAGATCGAAGCAGATGACGCAAGATCCGGGCTATATGGTGGATGCATTTAAGTTTCCCATTCAAATTCTCCTATTTTTTGCTACGCGGCTAAAAGCGCATGTGGTGCTATAACGGAACACGGCGCTCTTTCTGTACACTAGTTCTGACCGATCTCTTTCAATAGATCGCTGTAATTTTTCTAACTTTTTACAATAATGATCTAAATCAGCCGTTTTGCGAGGGGGCAGTAACTAATAATGCGACAATCCCCTTCCGACCTGTCGCATTGTCTTTTTTGCTTACTTAGCTGTTCTAACTTTTTTCCTAATTGGTCGAGCATTAATTACATCTTTCACTGACACTTTTCAAACGAAGACAGTAAAACCACCTTGAAGCTGTTCGTTTCGATAATGTATGTTCACCATAAATAGCAGTCATTTTTTATGGACCTGGGCTTAACTGTAGTTGACTTGTAACTAATAATCATTATATTGATCGTAAATATGGCAAATATTCATGGAAATGTTACTCATCCTTAAGGTGCTCTATCGTAAGTGTGAGTAAAAACATTTCAATAATTATAGCGCCTCTCCTGCTGCTAAATGTCAACCTTCAAATGTCGACCGAACGCGATTTATATTTCCTGTCGACACTAGAAATCTCTCCACCACTCTCTCTCTCTCTCTCTCTCTATATATATATATATATATATATATATATACATAGAGTGGATGGGTTTTGTGCACTAGGAAACGCTTGAAAAAAGACAATCGAGAAGACTATATATTTTGAAACGAAGGCGCCGGTTCGTTAATACTTATTTCAGTACAAAGGCTAGTAATTGGCTGCTGGCTGTCAGAAACGGTTTACTGAGAAACCCCACTTCTTTCCCACTACGCAATGCTAAAAGCAGCTTGGTCTAAACAGTCATAAAGTAAAAAATAAGTTACAACGCCTTACTCGAACTCAACAGGATTTCATTTGCTAAATAATATAGCTTCTCATAAAGTTGCTGCAGTTATTTGCGAAAGGCTTCTTTTGGATAACTCGTCAAACAATCCTACATGTGGCACCTTCGTTGCTGAAAAAGAGATATCTATAGCCATCTATTATGGAATAGACCAACGAGCACATATAGGTAGGTAGGTAGGTAGGTAGCCTATATGTTGTAAAACGTTGCTACAAGATAATGCCACAAATAGGGAAAAAAACGCTACTGGTCTACAGTGACCATTATAGATAGCGCAAATGAATCAATGAAGAACATATAAACGATCTGTTATCATCAGTAATATACATTGCACTAAACATGAGACAGAATTAAATTAAGAGACAGAGCTGTTTCCAGGAAGGAAGTTTCTACTTGATAATTACTCTCATTTAAAAGGAATATTCTTTTCTATTTAAGCCTACATGCGGCTTGGTATTTCGATAGCTAAGCACTCCAAGTGAGAAACGCGAACTAGCGGTTCCCCTTCTTTGAGCCGATTAACTCCGTTTTAATTAACTCCGTCCGAGCCGATTAACTATTTAGATTGTCTGCGCAATATCTAATAACACTTCGAAGACTTTTAAGGAAAACGCCTGCAAAATTGATTGAAATATGTCAAGCAACGATCGTGGATTTGGTCTATAACAAAACAGCTTGCTTGCCGTTCTATCATCCGCAAATGTTTCGCCTCGACAAGCCAACTATCGAGGGAAAGCAACGACTTTTCTTATATAGATATAGATATGTATCTAAAGAGGTGCCAGTATTTTTAGTAATTTGTTATCTATCATCAGTCACACGTCTATGCATAGTCTTATGGTGATTATTATATGGGTATACAGGCATGCTCAGGAACGGTTCATTGGGGCATTAGTCCGGCGTCAAATTAGCTCAAATTCTCGGTTTTTTTTTTTTTTTTCACAAATATATCAAATAAATGAATCTGTTTCGAAAGCGAACAAAGAAGCCACTATATGTACTTGGATATAGATTAAGGTGGCTTGAGAATGGCATACGGACATGTGCCTAGGCCTTGTGTCGTGCGGATAAAAAATAGCTGAATAAATTATGTGTTAGATAATAATACATCACCTCAAGCTAAACTAATTATCCTAAATCTACAAATGAGATAAACATTTGCTAGCTATTCACTTGAAATCTATTGAGAGATAGGCAAATTACTGCACAGTTCATCGTGCAAGATACTATAATAAAATACCACTCTCTCATATCCGTGTGTTAATGAATGTTTACGAGGCTACGTTTAGCTAAAACAATTTCATTTGAATTGAAATGTCTTTTTCACTACTTTACTACTGATTTCTGCTACGCAACGCGAAGGTTTAGGATGGCGGGGAGCGTTAAGCTTAAATGCAGAATTACAAGACGGAGCGCGGACGATCGTCAACTATATGTCGGCGTTACCCACTGCTTTTCTTTGAAGCTAGAACGATTGTCGTTCTTTGTGTTTATGTTCAACGGAATCCATGAGGAAAGCAACAGATAGAGGTTCCGAGTAACAGTCGCACGCAATGCTGCTAAGCCTCGTGAACTCTAAAATGATAGATACGATAGCTTCTGGACACGAAATATATGTTTACATTTCTCGTCCAGAATAACTAATCTGGAATTCTATTGAAGTAAAACATCACACGGTTCATGGTATTATATATATACATATATGGCAAGTTCGTCGACGCGGAAGAGTTTTACAACGGACGGCGAATTGACGACTATACTTACACTGCAGAGCTGTTAGCATCTAAACTGAGAACAAAGAAAAAGCTGTGCGACATATTCAAGCAAAATCATTAAGATGCTCGTCAATTTACCTTAAGTCCATAATGTTATACCAGTTGTAGAAATGGTCTCAGGACGCTTTGTTACATATGTATTGTACAGCTGAAACCGTTCTTCTCAACTTTTCCATTTTCACAAGGCTCAATATATCATGAAATCGTGTTTTGAAGTATAAACCATGTCGTGTATAGCAATAGGATAACGGAACAGTTCTATAGAACAGATCGATAGATTAACAGAAACAGAGCAAAGGATTAACTACAACAAAACGGATAGGGCGATCGATGAAAGGGAATCAGATGACGTTTGCAGGCTGGAGAGATGGTTAAAACCCGGTGATCTACTGTATTTCCTTATCTTCTCCTTTTTTTCACGGGTGCTTTTAGCGCCCGTGCCTTTGTCCGGGGTAATGCAAACTAAATGCGCGATATGAGTCAAATAAACTACTGCAACAATGTTTGTGTAATTGAAATGAATTGCTACAGCAGGTTGGTCGGTTATCTGAAACAGGACCGTGGTAGTGGAAAATTCAATGAGATGATTGCAGTGGAATAGCGGCAGTGATGGCCAATGGCTAAGATATTAGGGTAGCCGCTCCGAACTTACACGTTCAGACCGAGCAGGTTTAAACATTTGAAACGTTTTATTATTAGAAAACAAAAGTTGTATTAGAATATTATAAAAGTGGCGCTAGCTAGCGTGCAGTGGATGTGTGTAGTGTGTAGCATGCGCAAAAGGGATTTGAGTCTTATCTGATCCCCAGTCCACAATGGCTAAAGGCATTTTTATGACACAGGTCGAATGGCGAGAACGTTTATTATACAATAAAACCACATTGTTTCTTTAGCCCAGTTATGAGGGACAACACACCACTTTTATTGACACAGTACAATCTTTATATTATTTATTAGAAAAAAAAATTGCGGCAAAGCTCACTGTCAGATACAGAAAATGCCCCAAAAAATAAGTCTTCTGCTTATTCAGTCAGCCAGTATTGACCGAGGGAGGGCTAGGAGAAAATGGCATCAATCATTGAGTAGGTTGAAAGTAACACTGGAGATCAAGATGGGATAACTAAGTGCAAGTCGTAAGCAAACAGTAGATTCTGCTACATACATTTTTCGTAAAAGATTATTCCTAGGTACGAAGAGGAATAGTCTTTCACATAAAATGTTTACGTTCGGCATCTTTTGTCACGCCGCAGACTTTCGGCCGATTTATAGAAAAGGACCTGACCTGCAAGATACATCATATTCAAACAAATGGAGCAGCACATTTCTCAATAAGGCATTTCGGCACGTATACGTATTAGAGAGAGATACATTGAAAGAGGCGAATTCAAGATGCAACTTTAGCATACCGGTTGATCAAGAGCTAGTTGATCGTTTAAAATAGAAAGGAAGAATCCTGAACACACAATTTCCCTGCAGACAAACTTGAAGATAGTGCAATAGAAGTTGTTTTACAAAAATCAAAGAATCCTCTGATAGAGAGATCGATTTTCATTAAGCATCGGCAACAATACCATACCACCGAACAAGAATCATCAGGAAAAGTGTGCGCCTCAAGGACAAAGCCAAACGAGCAACGTATCAGCGGGGAGAAATAAATCCCTTGTGGGAGATGCAACAGAAAAAATAATTGCGGCCAAGGTTGTCCTTATTGGAATTTAGTATGTTCATCTTGTAATCGAAAAGGCACATACGAGAGCATAAAGGAATCCACGGAACAATATAACGATTTTCACGGTAATACTGAATGGCTATCACTAAAAAGGGAACGTGTACAAGACTGTCCACTATATCAGTGCGATGATCCTATAGAATGCCTTGGAAAAACAGAGGTGGAAAAAAAAAACGAAGGTACTCGGCCTATGCCAATTTTACAGATCATTTCCTTGAATACCTCCACTTGGATTGACGTAGTCCATAAGGACGAGATAACAGAATTGTAACACCAGTGGACCACTGCATAGAAGATGCAGTGGAGTTAACCCACTAGGCTTGCCTGATTCAGCGTCGACGTATGATAGTGGTCGCTCGTTGGTGACTGCAGGAAGCTCATGTACGCCCGTTTGTAGATCCTCGAAGAACTAAACTATGATCCTTTCGATATATCCACTACGCCAAAGGCCGCGTTGGCAAATTAATGTGTAAGCAGAGCGAAACTGAATCGCTGATTGAGTTGAAGATTTGCTTGAGGTCCGTAAGGGTCCGAATGAAAAACGGCCGTTAGCTGCGGTAATCTGGGTAAAAATTGGGTACGCAGCGAAAAAAACACAACAGAACAAGGTAAGTTGCAATGTTAACATACTGGGAACTATACTAAATGAACTGCACTCATACTTACGCAACTAAAGAACGCGATATAGTCTATATCTCGGTATAGGGATGGTTGGCATTTTTTTTAGAGGATACAAGCGTAGAACAGGCCGTGGAAATCCAGACTAGACGTTGCTACCAAAATAAATGATAAGAAACACCTGCACCTGGTCCGCCGCGGTACTATGTGACTTGCAGCACGTTACGTCGAGTAATCTTGACGACTTGTCGCGCAAGGGTAATCCAGAAGTGCTGATGCAAAGCTAAAAAGATACTGTACTTATTCCAAAATGTGCATTAATTATCGCTAGATCGCTGGATCGCTAGATGAGATTTAACCAAAACAATGACAGGGTCTTTCTAATCCTAACCAAAATGCGGTCCTGGCATGATATGAGCCTTGACTTATAGAAGCCCATCGTTGTCAACAAACAGTGAAAATGAGGTGAATTCGGATCTTTGAGAAGGTCAATCACTAATTGTGATCGCCGTTATTTCTTCAGCTCAACATATTAACAGGTCATCGGAGATCAGTATCAACAATCGTTTGCCGCAGAGTGCAGTGTGTAACTTATCTGTCATGACACGAACGGTCGCTTCCCAGACGCTTTAACGATATAGATCGAGCAAAGGAACTATCAGAACGATGGGCACGGCGATTACATAAAATTTGTTATTCACGGAGTTGATGTTTTTAGCTTGCTATCACGTAGCTTCACTTGGGGCTTAACCACTGCCGAACGTCTGGAAACTTGATTGGCCGACGCGCCCGTTACATAGGTGGGCGTACTGGATACGAGGATGTCGCAAACTGCATTTCTACCTGAACAACAACTACCCGCCAGTAACCCATATAGCTAGCTTGCGAATTTTGACTCTAATGCATCGCGCCACAAGGCTTACGCGTGTCACATCGCTTGCAAGGGACACTAGGCTTTAAGCATGTCTCGTCGCCAGGATGCTACCTACAGAAGCGCGCACGGGCTCCATTTTGTTTCTTCATTGTTTGATGGCGTGTCTGCTATGATGGATTACTGAAGCGATGCGAAGACAAATGTTGCGGACTTCTACGACTAAGTACGAGCAAAGTCTGCGGCAAATATGAATCGCTGGCGATCCTCGATAACTTGCGGCCGCTGATTTTGTTGTGCCAAATCGGTCGATTAAATGAGTGCAAATGGGGTGCGATTTATACGTTGAACTGCAACTGCCAGGTCTCGGCTTACGTGTTGCGTGCAGTAATTGCTGCTGCTTGAGCATAATGCGACACCAGGTTCTTCGACATGCTGGTCTTCGATACGATCAGAAAAGTATGACAGGTGGCAAGTTTGTATCACATATTGTTCAACTAATGTGCCGACAGCATCCATAGAGGATGAAGTGTTTCATATGATTTACTGGCAAATGATTCGCCAACCACGGCACAACGCATTGTCGAGATGAGTCGAGTGGAAACATGCTGGGGTTCCCCATTTATCTTTTCGTCAAAAAATTTCATAGTTGGTGTTATTAATAGCCAGCTTTTTAGTTACTGTTTTAGATGAATTCCAAAGTAGTTTTCGGTGACGTCATCGATTATTCTGCGCCTTATTCCCTGAGGCTGGGATGGGTTGACGCTGAGGGTTGAACGGCTGAAGACTGAATTGTTAACACTGTGTGTTAACAGTTCTGGGGTGTCGTCGCTACTACTAGTTTTGGCTGTTTGTGTATTTGCCTTTGCCAATTGCGATTCGAGCCGCGCATGTCTTAAAGAGTCTCTTCAAATATGCAATACCCCGTAACACACGCTTACATTCATGTTTTTTTTTCCAGCCTTGCGTCCAAATCGCCTTCTTGTAGATTGCTTATCTCTTGCATAACCACTTCTTCTCGATTTAAGCACTGCGAACAGCTCTTCCAATTCTGAACGGTTGCCTGAAATGATAATCTGCCGAGAGCGGGCACTTATATTTATTGTCGTAGTACCATTTCGTCATTTAGCTACCGAAGAGCACGCTGAGACTTCGTTCACGTATTGCTGTGACATGGTTTGCTCGTGTCAACACGCTGTTTGTTTAGATCGAGGTACGAAGGGGGGTTAGAACGAGTTGTTTATGGAAGTTCACTACAGAGAGGAATCGAAGTTTGGTTCTTCTACCACATATAGTTACTTACGATGCATTATGAACGTTCAACGTAAAAAAACAGTGCCAAGAATCGCATACTTATAGCATTGTACTACTCTGTCTAATATGATACGCCTATACGCGATCCTGATACGTGACATTACATTTATAGTCTGCAAAATTACAGAAAATACGCGACATTTTTTTCCAATTCGTAGCAATCCTTGATTAGGTACGCTATGTCATTGTCTAATTGAGTTGAATTCGAGTTCTCTTATCGAAGTTAGCTGGGTATTTTGATGGCTTGGCTACGTGTTGGGGTGTACTAGGGGAGTTGATGCGAGGATAGAGCTGGATAGCCGTACTCAGTGACGAGAATACGTCAAGCGTACCATTTTAATATGTTATCGTAGGTACCAAAAGGACGATTATGATTATTGTAAGACCTTGACAAACCGCACCCATCGAAATCGAGCTTATTCAACTCAGAAGTCGGACTTTTTCGACTGGTACCGCATCAATCAAAACTCAGTGAAGTAATTGACTATATAATTTGGACTATATACATATATATATATATTCATAACTTTCACACTAGATGCTTCAAAAAAACCTCTCTATTAAAAGCCGAGTCTCTAGAACGCGGTTTTAAGAAAAAAAAAGCACGATTAAAAAAAATTAAGGAAAGAAATACGTTAATTAAGTTTTACGTGAAATACCTCGTATGGCTTGGGTTTACGCTCATCCTACGTTATCCTCTCACGATATAGCTTCAGCAATAGCTTATGCTAAATCTTACAAAATGTATTTTTTTTTTTATTTATTGATGTACCGACATTTATTACTGTTCTTGCTCTTGGGTCGTTGAAATCTCCATTTTCTGACTCGTAGCTTGTAACGAAAAAACAGAAATCATTTGATTTTTGCAAGTCTACCGTGGCTAAACGTAATGGAAGACCGTAAGAAAAATCCAGATCTTAATAAACGCTGTAAAAGTATTTAATACTTTGTAGGCTTCTCAGGGTATAGCACCCTTCACTAAACATAATAATGTTAAGTATTGAAAGTCAACTCGTTGTTACCTATCCTTCCCGGGATCCCTTTAAAACAGAGTAATGCTCTGTTTCAACTAATCTATAGTTTTCGAAGCGTTAGAGGGTCAATTCGATGCGTTCGTTCTAGGAGGAGATGTTTTTAAGTCTAATCATTGGTGATGCCTGAACTTAAACACATAAATCGTCATGAATATCTTTAAGTTTTAATGATCATTCCTGTCGTGTAGTATGCATACTATATATGGATGGTGAAGCATAGCTGACGACCCCTAGCTGTTTCAGACAGAGGTTTGGCCGTCCAAGCCGCAACGCCGGTACGTAGATATAAGCATACAGACCAAAGTTTCGACACAGTATTCCGCGTTATGCTAGACCTTCGAATCTAACGACCTCGACCTTCACCGACACGTTCTATTTTCAAGAATTATCCGTTTAAAGTTTTGAAGATATTCAGTCCAGACATCGTGTAACTCTGCGTGTAGTCGTGCCCTTCGCTGTTATAGTATATCAGTTTTCGACTCATTCCGTTAGTCCCTCACAGCTGTATTCTTTTTCGGGTTATTGTTCACTAGCGAAAACGACGAGCCGTTGGTTTAACGAATCACAAACAAGCGTCGGCAAAAACGTAGTTTTTGTTATAATTACCTTGTTATAAGTAAGCCACTTCCTGTGAATAATCCGCTAATGATCGGTCGGTGATCGCCACAAGTGCTTATCTGGTCAAAGATAAAAAGGCTCAACCATACCTATTTTGTACAACTATTCATAGCTCTGAAGCGCTCACATCGAACTTCTCTCTCTCTTTGTACAACTTTGCAGTTTTCGTACCCATTGATTTTCTTGCTCATGTACGCGCCGAGTCCGATTCAATTTTTCCTTAAATGCGCATTAAGGTTCGTGTTCTTTCCATCGACCGTTACTATAACCCTATCTATGGTTTATTCCTAATTAAAGCGATTATCTCTATTTATCCAACCTGCACAAGGCGCATCTGTATAACACTCTGTGTAATAACAGTTATCTGTTTCCCTCAAATTATGATATTCGTATTGCGTATCCCTATTTTATTTACCATTCTCTTATTTCAAACGGGTTTCGATTCCTTTTCCCAACAAGCCGGTGCCAAGCTCAGGCTAGTTCGTATCATTGTTATTGTTGTTTCTATTGCAAGGCAAAATAACTTATCTATGGAAATATATATATCTCTATGGAATTGGAAACTACGTACGATCTTATCGAAACCATAGAGGTCTTCGATGGATTAGTGGGAACATCGATAGACAGCCACTAATATTTCGGCCGTCGTTCATTTCCTAATTCTTTGCGATGCTTTCTCTGCTAAGACTTGTGCACAGGCAAATCATAACTTCCTAACCTAGAGATCAGCGCAGATCCTCTCTACCGTCCCGTTTAAAGGCTTGCTCAAGCATAGGTACATTTCGACTACAATGAAAACCTCGACCGATAATGTAGTTTCACTTATTTGCGTGCTCACGAGTGGCGCTGCATCGAACGTTTCCGTCGTCCGGATGGTGCATTGAGCAAAATATGATACTTATTTCGTCTGCGGCCGGGTCCAGTGGCCCTCTCCGCTCCACTAGCAGATCAGCCACAACAACAACAACAACAACAACAACAAAATGGATGACCATGTTCTATCTTAGCACCCGACTTATCCGGACGGGGAGAAAGAAGGGATATATTTTATAGTTGGCCGATCTCCGCCGACAATGTTCGATTCATTGTATGGGAGGGCAACGGCGGCAATAACGATGAAGCCTTATCGTTTTTTTTTCAAATGCTTTATTAATATTATTATTAGAAGGTTCCTGCCAACTACGTTTAGCGCTGACCGTCTATTTATATCCACTTAAAGTTCAAGCAGTTTCGTAGCTATAGCTCTGCGCGGAGTTAAGCGACAGCTGTTGATACCAATACGGTCTGTGTGTTTGCCTGCCTTTCTGCGAGCAGGCAATGTACGAATCGCCACAGAGCATGCGCGTGTGTGAAAGGTTGTAGGAGAAGCTTTAGAAATGAGTGTCAATGAGTGTTAGTCTTAGAAGCCGGAGCCATGTTGGCACATGATTCGAACATGAGAGCGTGACCTGTTGCCGCTGCGACCTGTGATGATCATGTTGTTATAGTTTTGTTCTCATCGTTTCAGTCGTCACCGAGCGATTGGTTAGTAGTAACTGGAACTATTGCTTAGTGGATCGTGATCTTTTGCTGCTTGGTTGACCCCTCGTTTATCTATCTACGGTTCATCTGTAAGCTGCTTTCTCTTGTTTCACTTGACCTATTGGAAGGGGGTCGACGTTCTCTTGGCGCATTACGCCAACTCTCCAGCACTGAGAGCAGACGGTATACTAGATGTGCTGATTTTCGATTCGCATCATCCTAACATCAGTGAATGGAGTGGACTAGAGGCGTGGGCGGCCGTGCAGGAAGTTATAGTGTGAAAAATCAGCTCCGTAACCTCGTGGAAACTGAGTCGATTGTCCCTTTACTCACTAGGGCAACGCTTGTTGTGGTTATGCCCTTGTCGTTGTTCTGTCAGCAGTAAGTTCTACCTTTTTCAACCTATCGGAATAAGTTGCACGAAGACTTCACACTCAAGCCAATATCGAGGTAAACTGATTGTTTGAGGGCTGAGAAATTTCGGTGTGAGCATGTCCGTTCAAATGTGTAACAGTGATCGATCATATGTCGTATGCTGAGTTGAAGACTCAACATTACAACAGGATTTTACTGTTTAGCTCTCAAAAAAAAAAAGCTATTGGATAATATCGTATTGCTTGAGAGCTTTCGCAGCGCAAAGGGTAAGTTATAAACGAGGCACTCTCCATCCAATACCTTGTGCATAGAGGAAGCATTTTATTACAATTAATCTTACGATATCGTTTTATGTCCTCTTACTTTGTCGGTTTTTTTATTTCGTGAGTTCAAAGGAATATCATCGCTTAATTCAACCATACAATGTAATGACAAGATACAATTTATTAGATACGGCCAAAACATCTGATGCTATGAGAAAGCTTCATCTGGCTACGCAAGCCCTATCGTTTTGTTCGTCGCATCGTAGATATATAATATTGAGGCGCGCATCGTTTGTAAACATTGAAAATCAAGTACTCGAAAACGAAGATATTGCCTTTATTGTAGGCTCGTCTGTCCGTACAGTACGTGATGGGAAAAGTAATCTTGCCGAGATCTGCACGGGTACCGGTTACACGTCATGCTGAGTCAACCGCGCTAATAATTGTTGGCACCTAGGGAATGATAAAGCGCTACTGCTTCCATAAACGTCTGTCCAAAGTTTATAAATGCATTGCCTCTGCAGTATTCATTTTGAAGCAATATGCCATACTAAGCTGCATAATGTTGCGGTAGAAATTTCGAACTAACGGTAGTTTATGCCCGTCTTGAGGATCAGATGTTATCATGACTGCTACCGTTGGTGTTAATCGATACTGCGGCGAGGAAGACAATCCCAGGTGTATGTATCATACAGTTTAGTATTTTGATTTTTATCTCGGGGTTCAGCTAATTCCTACTTAGCAGATATACTGACTTTGGTTCGCTTCTCGAGCCCGGCTAAAGCTGTTAGTAAAAAAAAAAAGTGATTACGAAGGTCTACTTAAACAACTTTCTATAGAAAGTTGTTGATACTAAACGCAATTTGCAAGCCTATTTCAGATTAAGATACCACATAATTTTATGGAATTGAAAAAAATTACATATTAATTATATGCGGCATTTTCCCTTACAAACAAATAACATTGATTGAAACGTTTATACCATTTCCGCCTCAACGTAGACTTGAACTGGGCTCAAATGCGTACCTCTATTGAGAGAGATCTCCTATCTCCTCCCTCTTATTTGTGTTCTTGTTCAGAGCTGAAACCTTTTTACCTTGGTGGTTTGCAAGTCATTTAGAGGGATGACTATCGGAGCTATGATAGTCACCACGTCTTCAAAGGTTAGAACAGTCACGGCTATTTACAGGACCAGTCGTTGGCTGTTGATAACCATTCCTGGGGCTATGCGTATAGGTTATTTGCCACCAGGTAGGCTTGAGGGTTTCTTGCAAAGACATCGCGAAATATCAACCTACTCCGCGATGTGACGTTAAAATTTAATGGACGCTCATATAGCCAAAGTAAAATGAGGCTTGTCATTTCCATCTGTTGTGACTATAACGAAATCAAATTTTACTTTAAAATTGTTATTCTAAATAGTGGCAGAGTTGCAAACACATGCGCATCCGTCGATGGGTTTAAGAGGTCCAGGTAGTTATACAGCCCATTTCCTTGTAGTTTTTTTCAACAGACACGCTTTGTCGTTAATTAAGTTTTTCACAGAAATAGAACAAATTCTTGCCTATAGAAAATTGGCTCTAAAATCGATCAAGTCTAATAACGAATCCACAAAACGTATTTGGCGTTTTACATTGCGGTCGCTAGAGTACAATCTACATTAATACAGCTTTTTTTTTCTTTCGCTAACATGATACCCAGTCAGCATGCCTTGTGCTACGTACGTTTCATGTTGGGCACATGACGTTCATGTACCCAACATGAAAATCGAACCAAAGCAGATGTCTCGATTAGTTTGACCCAGTTGATCCATATCACTTACGAAAGGTAAATTCGATACGGGAAACTTACTTTCTCTGTTAAGTCAAATCAAATCCGTGCAAACTTTTTCTTATATGCGGCTAAATCGCATGATTTATAGTTTTACTAATCTCGATATTACTATTTTTCTGTTCATAGTAAAATGTATTTGTAGATCTTCATCATTCAAAATAGATCCTATTGAATAAACTTAATCCTAAAACCAACATTCCTATACGCTGGGGAAAGCTCTAACCGGGTACCAGTGAGAGCGGGACGAAAGCTTCTTTAATATATACATATATATTAGAAAGGTTGCTGAATACGGATCAAGAAAGATTCCGATTCAGGATTAAAAGGTAAATCAGCTTGTACAAATTTCTTGCCAATGGCTAAGGCGGTAGATAGGCTAGCTTTATGAACCAGCTTTAGATAAGTCGACAGTTCCCTGAAAGCGAGAAAATACCTTACCATGGACGGCTATAGCGAGGGGCAATATAGGAATGGAAGCCGAATGGCTATAAGGCCGAGCTCGTGCACCTCATGTGTTTACTCATAGTATACAAAGAAACTTCACAGCTAAAACGCGTGAGGTCAAGAATCGCGAAGGAAAATATAATAACCCATTTAACAGAAGCTACCGTATCGGAATTTCATTACGCCGCAGTGCTTCGTAGAACGAAAAATATTTCATAATAAATACACACTTAATATAATACGATAATTTTATAAGTATAAGAAGCATGACGCTCATGAAACGATCATATCTACTAAGAACGAATGGTACCACGTTATTTGAGTTAGAAAGTGTGGAGAAGAGGCTCTATGTTATATTGACGAAAAGCTTTTATTTAGATGCCTTTTTGATGTTACGAGTGACAGTTTTGATACATGTATTTAAGCAAAAGTAGCAGATTCCGGTAACATATGTAACTCAAAATTTTCAAGTAACAGTAAAGAGTAGTATTTATAATCCATGAATCTCTGGCTTATGAATAATTATAATATCCTATATTACTACCTAGTTACTATCTATATTGTATTGTGAACTTTCAGCGTAAAATTAAAGTTAGACAAACAAAAGTTGTGATTACAAAATGAGTTGGAGTTATTGCGAAGCGCATCTGTGTCAAGTTGCTTTGTTTTGCAATGCCACTCCAGTGAACACGTACTGGAACCTGTTTACGGATATACGTCACGCTTCGTACTACTCGTTCGTATTCTGGCCAACATTGCCACATGCATCTCTTCTGGCCAGTAAACGCGATGTAGCATTTTATGGGAGTTGTAACAAATAGCTTGATCTAAAGTCTAGAAGGGTACAAGATACAACGTTTCAGCTGCCTATATGAAACGTATTCGCTTTCGCAACGTACGCTGTATATATACGTACGCTGTGCTATCTGCCAATTGATGGGCGATATCTGAAGGGTTATCATCTGATGTCTTGATTTTAGCTAAACGCTTAATTTTCATTATTTAATGTGTATTCATAATACATCTACCAAGAGGTCAGGTTAAAATTAGACACTTCGGAGAACAATAGCCTTACTGAAGAGACTGCTTATCAAAATTATGACTTTCTATTACGTGGGACATTAACCTGGGCGGATAAGATGGCATGTTCTTAAAAATTTCAATTTCTTGTTATGATAGGTTGGTGGTTCAGTAAAGTATCAGAATGCAAAAGTGAGCTTAATGGAATTATCGGCAAATTAAGTTAGTCAAAAACTAAAGGTGAATAGTGATAATGGGTCGCCGGGAAATCCAGGCACGGAACCGATGCCTTTAAACAAGAAAACGTCACCGTTTATTAGAGCTATCTTTAAATTGCGTCAATGCTTCCGATGTTATCAGTCACCATTCAAATTAAGTTCCGATCATTGGGCTCCGCCTTCCTGGACGACTTCCTGGACAAATCCAACCTATTCGTATACTTTACTCCTGGAATCACCTACTGCCGTCTGTGAGCAGCATAACAGAGCGCCTGTCATGTCAAAGCCTATGGAAGAACTCACACCATTTCGCCTTTTTCAACGCGTAAGAAGTACGGTTCAACGGTGTAATTCCATTGGACCCAGTCATCTGCAAAGCTACTCCGAAATTCCTAGGTGAGGATGAATTGGCTTCTTTAATGCAAATGTTCCTAAACGCTCTTTAGTTGAAACAAACAAACTCTGTCAGAAACGAATTGACAGGTTTGCCTCTCAGAGCAATATGCCTAGGACTATTTCGCAGTACCCCGTTAAACGAACTTGAGAGTATCTCATGTTTATTAACCGTACATATTTTAGAATACGAAACAATGTCAAGTATCATAGTAATTCTCCAGCAATCACAGTCACCTTATTCGTAAAAAATATATAGCAGAACTGCATCGACAGACAACAGTGTTAGTAGGACAGTGAGCACACGAAGTCATAGAAGTAGGTGTGCAAGGCAGGGTGTGCGTCATCTAGCAATATATAGCGCTACCAGCCTCTTTGCTGCACAGCTTTTCAACGAATTACATTTGTTATTCTATGACAACAACGACAAGTATTTATCAAACGTTGTGTAAACAAAACCGTATTGCTATTTTTTTTTTGGCAAATAAATATAAGTAGACGGCACTTATCTGATAACCGGAGCCGTCTGTGGATAGAAACTCGCATCCTATAGATAATTGCGACAAAACATTTTTTAGTTAGTGAGGGTCCTATTATTACTCACTGTTCGAGTCATACGGACAATAAAGCTATCGGTTAAAATTATATCAAAGTAGTACGCTGTCCAATTTTTATGCATACTGGGATTGTGAGTGTCGCGCTGGCGGGTACGCGTTAATTTAGTCGTTATGCGCCAGTGAGGCACTTGCTTTGCCAGTCTGATTTTTACCCTCCTTCTAGTTACCGCCGACTTCTTTGAAGTCATCTTTCTAGTTATCGCTGCCTGTTATCATCATCACTTGTCTAGGATCATCAGGGTATATAAAGACAGCAGTTTGAAGAGCATAGCTGGTGTTGCCATCAGACGGCGTTCTCAACCTCCCTATTATTATTATTATTATTATTATTATTACTAGTAAGTTATTTATTTTGCAATAGAAGATTCGACTACTTTCGTATAAAATGCTATCTAATTATCAACTGCCCAAGTAAAAAGTGGGCCCTATTTTCACGTGTGTCGTATTGTCCGTTGGTAGACGCGAAGGCGGAAAGCGTGCGCAATTGAAAACCTGAAAAGTGAAGGAAATGAATGCAAGCGTCCTTGCTTCCCAAGTTACTTCTTTGTCGAGATTAACATTCTCATCAAGCACGCGGTATTCTAATAAATCAGATACGGCCTTATTTGGGTTCTAGCTAACGGTTGTTTATCAAGCCCGTACCGGTTCGGCGACAAACTCTCCCCTTCCACCTGGTTATATACATACACAAAAATCATTTGCTGGAGATAGAGAAATTGTTATATGGCACGTAGCACATCAGGGCTACAAATCTATGTACCACACCGAGTGCTCGTCACGAACTTTGTTCTACACACCACTCGAATAGGTGCAGTAATAAAAGAAGCTACATCCCAATTATAATTTTATTATTGCATTAGTGTCAAGATCAGATTTTTGCTGAACTCGTTTCTTGATCCGTTCGGTTTATTATTTATGGCCGTTGCAACTAGTCTGTTTACGATTTCCAAATGTACGAGAAAAGATAGCTATCGACTCGCCTATCCTTAATCAGATTCTGATCAGAACAGAACCGGAATCCTCGTACGAAGCATCACTTGGAAGCTTGAGAATCGATACTAGAAAAGCATATGTGTCTATGATAGGTAGCCAGCCTATAAACAAAGGACCGAGTTTACTGCTTGCTAGAAGTGAATATGAGGTTAGACCTATGAACGAAGAAACAGGTCGACCACAAGAAATAGTGGTATCGCTTTAATCTGAATGGACGCCTGAATCACATGGGGTCACAGCACCAACAACAACGCAGTCCACCATAGTCATCGTAGTCATCGTCACCGTCGTCAGTAGCTGTACCGTTGGTGATGATAATAATGTTAGTAACGCGCTTTACAGTTCGGTCAAGTGCGTTTTTCCCCCCTAGCCCCCACCTACACCTTCAAAACGTTCTCCTCCACGTTTAGCAGCATTCAGGTCATTGGCGACAGAAATACCAACCAGAGAGAAATAAGCAAGCTACGATAATCACTACCAAGCAGCTAACGAACTGCTACCGTTCTCCTGGAAAACTGGGAATGGACTAGGAAGCAGTAGACCTAAACAACATTCAACAACGCAACAAGAGCATAATGCAAAGTTACTTCCCAAGAAGACCTGATAACCTTCTAAATAAAACGAAAACACTACCACGTGAACTATACATGAATGCAATATAAGAGCTCAAAGCCTTCTCAGAACAATCAGTTAACCAGCCGGCTAGCTAGACAATAAAACGGTCCAACGTGGTCATATTTAAACACTTACATTATATTATATTATATAATTATCGTTGTAACAAATTCACCTAGGCATATAAGCTTCAATATTGTACGTATATCATGCATCGTTCAAAACGGTTGCCGGCAGTTCTATAGCCAGAGAATGAGATCACTTAGCGAACTTCGAAAATTCTTTGGTTACTTAGTCTTACTATTCGATCGTAACGTAATCTTTCTGATTGATATGTTCTTATCGGCCGAGACATCGCAGGAGCTAAATTACCCCGACAGTAAAGTCAGAGCAAAGGCGCAAATTATTGAATTTTTTTTATTCACACGTGTCGTATAGTATGTGCTTTAGGCAGGAATCCGCGGTCTCCCTTAACCAGAGATGATAATTGCTACCAGGGGCAAATTTATGCTTATATAACGTAATATAAATAAAGGATTATCAAGAAGCATTGAGATGCCTTTGCTAAATATGTGTTGTCCAGTCAAATTGGCTCTGTAATGCAATTATTTGTATAGCTCTCTTATGCTACTGTTGCACACAGAAAATAAAATCAGTTAATCATGTTCGGAAAACCAGAAACGAGTAGTAAGGATTCGCGAGTAAGTTCCGGTGACTACCACTAGCGTTTTTAATGTGACATAAATCCCTTATTTTGTTAGTACCGTCGGTGTTAGGGGGCATCAGCAGTCGCCGAGAAAAATCGGTACCTCTTTTAGTGCTTTGCTAAAGCAACAGGTGGATAACAGAGTTATCGACGTCCGGACTGCCGGATGACTGCTATAACAGGGCAGCGTGGGCGGAAATCGCGTTCCTTCAATAGAGCTAATAGAATTGACACCCTTTACTGTTTGAATTAGTCTAGGGCTTCCGTGATCCCAGTTAGCTGTTGTAATTTGTACCATTATCGTCGTCTTTGTTGCAACGACGGCAGTGTAGCGGGACTTATTTGAACCTGTATGTCAGGTTGGGGACAAGGGTGCAGCGAAAGGTGATCTTGGCAAAGTTTTTTAGATGTTTTTTTTTTGCTCGCAGACCCTGCAAGAATCCATTCTGATCGATGTCAGCCTTTCGGCTTAATACGACTTGATGGAGCCTTTATAAAATGGCCCGCTTCTGATGGAGGCCTATAGAAATAGCCTGAGATCATGGCTCTCATTCGATCAAGGCCTATAGGTAGGCCTACAATGTAATAGCATATATCGACTCACTAACCGCGTCGTTGAGGTGAGATTAACCTTGTTGGAACTGTCGTCGGGGTCGCTATGAAACGCCATTACAATTTTACATATGACGAATTTGGCGAGTAAATGGGAGTATCTCAATAAATGCTCCTACTTGTACACCAAACTAGCAGGAAGTGGGACGATTTCGAGAATTGCTGGTGCTACGGCATAAAACATTAGTAAATACGTGGTGCCGTTAATAATCTACGCTTTGCCAAACTTGCTTCCCGCATTCTCGTGCAAAAACGTTCGTGTCCCTAAAGAATCCTTCTTTTACATCGTCAGCGCAGGTTAGCAATGTGCCAAATACTTATTGTGTCTGTGTTTGGTAGTGTAGCATCATGTGACACTGTTCATCGATGTCACCGACACTGCCTCTACCGCACGAATCTGGATTTGGACGATCGAGGCGACCAGCTCGATCAGCCTCCCATCATGTAGACCGCTTTGCTTAGCCAGTAGACTTACGGAGACAACGCACGGTCAGTCTGTCGGCCGGCAACTATGTCCTGTTTGTTGGGGCACTCAAACAGTAAACACGAACCAGAGACCCGTTTGACTTAATACTGCTATTACTACTGCTATAGCCATTGCTCTTAGGATCACGATGTTGGATCAGCTGTCCCTTTGTCTGTAATTCATTGGTTTTCACTTTTTTTGTCTGTGGTAACGACAAGGGGCGCACGCGCTCACGAATGCTGACAGCGTCGATGGGATAGCCGTAGCAGCGGCACTACCCTTCGTTGATGTTGCCGTTCCTAAGGTGAGTTGCTCGGCTGCCGCGGTCGTGGTGTCAGCAATATCGACATAGACGAAGATCATGAAAGGGAGTCGCTCGCGCGGAGAGGGTGGCAATGAAATTGGTGGACAGCGACTAAGACAGCATGTACAAGCATTTGACGCTGCACGAGCGGTCCATTAGCGGATTGCGCGTCTACAGCATCATTTGTCGTGCATCGTAGTGATCAGTGGGCATGCTGTACGGCTTTATACACGCCATCAGTACCACCGCTACCAGCCACGGTAAAGCGAACTGACGTTTATGGGACGATCAGTGGCTGAGTACCACCAACGCCGCAGCACGATCACGCGGCGATGCTGGCGATCTAGCAACAGCTAACAGCGTAAGATCATCGCTAGGTCTCTGCCAACTGTCCGCCCGAAATCAAGCGAGCGCCCCCTGGATAACAGCGACAGCGAATTTGACCATGTCGATAATTGCCTCGGATACTGTTGGTCTTCTATTCCGTGCGATAATGGCACCGACAACGACATGTGCAACTGCGTATGCAGCAAACACCGATCTGAAAACGTCGGCTCACACGAAAATAGAATATTATTATGTTAGATAGATCGAACGATGGGTTTTCTGCATTCTGCATGTAGAAGCGTTTGTGTTATGATGTTGATGACAGGGACGTCGATCACGACGATTGCAATAATGCTGAAAAGGTGATGTTGATTCGCAACGCTCAGTGAAGAGGAAGTGTAGCCTCACGGCCGGATTTGAGTGTTGAAAAAAGTGAACTAGATAGATACTGCTGACGAGCGAAGCGCGATGAGGGAAAGGAGTACTTGTTAGCGACTATCTTAATGGAGTATGCGTGAATAATTTAAGTCTTCACATTGGAAGGAACAACCAGACTCGAAGATGTCGGGAGCAAGAAGAACTTTAAGCAGTCTATGATGACTTCTTTAAAGAACTTTCCTGTTAGTGCCAAGGAAGAGTCAAGCAAATGTGAGTTAACACATTCTTCGTTAGATGCTACCGAAACAGTCGGTCATTAGTTTTCTGAAGGCTCAAATATATCAAAGCAGAAATCTTCACTGTAGCTCTCAATTTCTCTCAAGCATTTCATTCAGTTAGAAAAGATTTATTTTAATTGAATTAATTAGCCAACTGAAATGACTAATAGCGCGTTTTTAAGAGGCGCTATTAGTCATTTCAGAGCTTTAGGTTTAGAAAAGAACATTTGGACATGGAACATGGAAAATGTTCATTATAAATTGATGTAAGAAGCGTTGGGGCGGCCTCAATTTTATTTGTAGTTCTGTATGAGTTTACGCATTGCGTTTTCGAAGAAAGAAGCATTTGGAGAAACAAGTTGTCGGCTTCGCGGGATTTGAGTGAAGGTCTGTCCTTCACCATGAGCATAAAGATAAAGCTAAAAACAGATTGTCGAATATTTACAATCTAACTATATGACATTCCCGCACAAAACAGGTTCTGGTTATTGATAGTAGCTTTTGCCATTTTTAAATCTCGTCAAATGAATTTGGGTTCGTACAATGTGTCTGCTGTTACCTTAATACTCGCAGATAGTGGGCTGAATATGAAGAATGAGTATGACATTAAGCGAAGGAGTATTGCTATTAGCTATGTGTAAATTTTTTTTACGTTCCTTCTTGAAAAAATGTCGCTGCATCGGCAGTATAATTTCAATAACAAATCCAATTTAACACTATGCAGTTTCGCATTTCGTTCCATGTTCTATATAAGACGCTTGTGATCAAAGGTGATCACTAGGCTTTTAAACTCCTTGATGTTTTCTCGCAACGGTAATCCATAACTCTTTGCCCATAGCATTTCTTTCTCGGTCTTTCTTCATGCTCACTGTGGTCGTACATCCTAGGATGTTAATTAAAAAGAACAGTGGTGTTATCAAAGGCAACTGAATCATTTTTTTCATAACTTTCAGGTTAACAGATGCATGTGATGTCTTGAATTGTTCGACATGCGCCTTGCCCAAAACGAGCATAGGCTTCTTCTACTTTATACTCAGGTGTTTTTGCAAGTTTCCCTTGTCCACTCACTAAAGGAGGATACTAGACTGGGTTAAGTGCGTCACTGTTTTTACCAGTCTGCAGAACACTTGCTGTACAGGGCATAAGGCTACCCCCATAGAGCAAATAGATCATGAACGTTGCTTCAGTAAGGACGGATGGCGCCATTTTCACGGCATCGTCAAGCGGTTCCAGTAGCAGTATAAGAAGAGAAGAAGTATTAATAAAACAGCTTTTTTTTTTTCCAGTGGTTCCCTCCTCTTCTATATGCGGACGAGTTTTGCCACAAGGAAGGTCTTAAATCCGTTGTCTACCCTGCACGGGCCCTTAACTAGACCAGCCACCCTCTACAGTACTGGCAATGGAAATGTCTAGGAATAGGACGAACGAAACTGAGGTTACAGCGTGGACGGATATTTGCCATGAGACCATTGTAGTCCTTCTTGTTGTATATGTCCTAAATGCTGGCTCAGAGGCGGTGGCGGCAACGGGACTGCTACTATTTGCCTTCTGGTGAATGGATAGCAGCGTTCGCGGCGTTGTAGTAGCGGCGATATTGTTGAGGCCGAGTCCGGTCGCCGCTAGGTCGGTCACTTTGATTGCGCGGTGCAGCAAGACTGCTACCTATTGCGGCCGATGGTATGATGAAAGAGCAACAGGCCTTCCAGGCGTCGCTCTTTTGTACCCTTAATAGCCGCGCTAAGTCTTATAACAACACTAAAAATTCCTATATTTCTCTTATGCATAGCGCTCTCTTCATACGTTATTATCGGTTAGGCGGAGGGCAGCTCAGGATGGCGGATCCTTTGATAACGAATATCCAGGAGGACGACGAGTAGCAGCGTACTACTATTATTACTAGCATTATGCTGCTTGATATCATATTGTATCATTCAGTGTTGTTCCCTTCCTTCCTTTGTTCTCAGCGATCTCATTTCATTTTCTTTTGTTAACGCGTAGGGAAAATCCGCGTAACACCAGTAGCCGTAGTACGAGGGATAGCCATTTCCTGGATTCGACAGAGCTCCAAAGCCCCAATTCCCCATTGCTGCCAACAGCTCCACTTCGACTCGTTGATCTTCTTTTTGCAATGCCTTCTGCTTTGTTCGTAGATACAGATAACCTGTTTTTTTTCGCTCATTTAAGGCCTCCCAAGACCCTCTGACTCCCTTCTTCTTATTCTACTAACAGCTGACTCGGCGTTGTTGGTGCTGGAGTAGACGGTGTCTTGTTCTTGCTGACCTATCGAGTATCGAAAGCAAAAGACTCTTTACGGCTATTTAATGGGATCATCTCAATTTAGGACTACAAAGAGTTGTAGGGGTCAGACTAAGGAGTTATCGAAGAGGATGCTCAAGATTGCCGCCACGCTATTTCGTAGTAACTTCAATGATAGAGCAAAAGTTGGTTAGTATGCATTTATTATACACTACAAAAGACAATTTTTTTTTTAATGGATCGTTAATTTCAACAATTAGGATGAATGGGGGCCTCATATATTATAAGGCTTTTAAGCTTCTGAGCACCCCGTACTAGTGTTATGCGGTACTCGAATCGGGTTGTCCTGTCGACTTCTATGGTCCTTGGCTTTATTATCGGAGGGCTTGAGACTGGTTGGGGATGAACAACTCATTCACATTACCACTGCTTCTACATCTCTGCTTTCTGCTGTATGTTGTCTTCGAAGCGATCTTCACAGCTATCTCCGTAAATCTTGTCAAATTTTGCTGCGACTTAGTTCAGCCTCCTTACTGGGGTGCTGCTGATATTGCTGCAGATCCTTTGTTGCACCGCTGTTAAGGTTAAATGCTGTGGGGTGAAGAGAGACGCGTTGACGGTAGCAGTAGCGGCATGTCATCTGCGAAAATTCTTCGCCCGGTGTCTTCTTTCTTCCTTTCTCAACGGCCTTTCTTTATCCGATACAAATTCATCAAAGTTTAAGTTTAGGGTGACGGTAAGCCCGCCTAAGGTCCCACTAAGGCCTGGCCTCATCGAAGGCTCCAAAAGTCACCATCATCCTCAAAGTACGTTCCAGAAATCCTATAGAGTCCCTCTTTTTTGTGTACGTTCCATCTATTCAAAGTCACCGTTGCAGCTTCTAACTCTTCTCACGGTCCGGGCGTAAACTAAGTAAAAATTTCTTTAAGTCATAAGCGTCGAGGTTGAGGTGCGATGGCCGTGTGGCGACAGTTAGCCAACCCTAGAAAAAATACAGACAAATTATATATTATAGTTGTGAAGGTCTAGGTCGATGAAGTTAGTCGATGTAAAGAACGCTACCATGGATTGCGTCCAACTAAGGTTTCATCAGAAATTGACGTATTCCCAAAGACACCCGGACGGATCCCCGCATTATCTAGTGTTGTGGTTCAGCAACTAGGAAAAGCCGAGGGAGCTTTTGGTATATCATACATCGAGCTAATTCTTGTTTGCTGTGCTTTCACTGCTTCAATGGCTTGATAGTCGGTGAAATCTGTGTACCATGTTGCAAACAGCGAGCGAAAACAATAACGTTTTGCCGGTAGGTTGGGAGGCTGTCCGAATTATTATACAGAAAGACATTGCCGCCTGAATGTGGAGTGGTGTGCTCGTAGGACCGGCAGCAGAAATATGATAGCCCTTTGCTGCCTTCTGGTCAATAGTAGAAGGAAACAAATGAAGCCGCCTACGTTAGTGAAGACAGTGAATAACAGGTAAAAAAGAACAAAATAGTCTTAAGCCTATTACCAGAATCGACGATTCATCTAAAGATGAATTTGTATACCTGATTAGTTGTCGCCCATCGGTCACGATTGGAGTATGAAAAGCAAAAAAGGCCTTAAACCATTCGTTGTGTTCGAAGCAGGCAGGAATTCTATTTGCATTTTGCCTATTACACGAGTTACTTTTGTCCTTACGTGAATACTCCGTTTGACTGTCTTAGCAAAGGAACGTGTTCACGTGCACTTAAAATACTACAGGTAATGCCTAAATGAGACACTTTGCTGCATTTAAATAGTATTATATTTGTGTTACTAATAAACGTACGCATGTTTGGCGTATGGTGGCAGTTTATTTGATTTCAAGAACAGGAACTACCAAAACCAATTTTTCAGTGTTAAACCAATGAGTAGAACGTGTGCCTAGAATGGGTTGATATGTAGTGGCTGGACACACAATCCATCATCTACCTTGCAGTAATTTGCGCTTACAAATGAATTAGTTACAAATGAACATCACTGATAAGGTTAACAATGATGAATTTCTTTATATGCCTTATGGGTCGTTGTGTCGTTCGAATTTCCCTTTCAACGTATGTATTTCATTAGTGCTTATTTAACTTAACATATTGTTTTAATAGCATTCCCTTACCGATCGGATATATCGCCGACCTGAGGAATCGACGTTGAAACATTCCGCGCTTCGCTCACCTTTTTTATTCCACTTCAAGGCTCCAATAGCTGAGGACATGTTTGTGTGTTATACAATACTTTGGTGACTCATAACAACATTTTACTGTAGTTTTCGCTAGAAATTTGCTTTTTCTGTATTTCCAATCGAGTAATTGTGGCTGCGTTTTTCTTTGTTGCGCGCGCATAACCCAAATTGTCTGGCACAAAAAAGCTGTCGTACCATGAAAGATTATGTATCTCGTTCCGAAAAGCAAAGATAGATATTCCTTCAACTAGCTTCCATTGAGCTTCTGATGGAAACCGAATGTACGAAAAAAGGCGTCGACTCGTTTTACATATAAACCAATTAGGGAAAACTTTAACCATATACCTATTGCGGCCGCATCAGAAAAATGAAACATCGAAAAGGGTACCGATAGCCGGACCAAAGAAGTGAACAACTCCTGCACTATCGTGCTGTCAAGTTTAAGAGAGAGACCCCAGTTTCCCTTGCTGCTTGTGGTGACAAAATTGCCCCTGCCTGGCTCTCTTGTTGCGCTGTGCAAACACAACCAGTGGAGTATACTTTTCTAAATTTGCTCACCCAGCAATCGTTGTCTCACCATCTGGTAAATTACAACATTCCAGATTCTCCGAAGGTTTTTTATGTGCCGACCGTACTCTTTCGTCACCCTTCTCTTCGTCTCTTTTGGCCGCCGTCGCCGCTGGTCATTCCGTCGGCGGCTGAGTTTTTAGTGCCAAATTATTTGATTTTTGGCCTTGATTTCATATCGGACGAAGATAGAAGCAGACGCTAGCTGAGGCGTTCAGTATTAGCCACAGCGCCTGCAGCAGCAGCGGAGCCGTGGGCGACAAGAGACAACAGCCGCAGAAAGATGTATTAAACTGATCCCCTCTACGACGATTGCAGTCGAATTGCAGTTAGCTAGATGGCCGACAGGTCCGCTCATTTGCCTCTACTCCTTCACTGTCTGACAGGCTGGTTGGTTGAATTCTGTTACCGCTGTTGTTCTTTGCTGCGGCTTGACTGCGTCAGTTAATGTAAGTGATGTTTAAACAGAAATTCATTGCCCGGCTGCGCTGGGCGATGCAGATGCAAAATCTGCTTATTGATTGATTATCGCAAGGACATACGACGCAGAAAATAAAAATCTGGACGAAAATGAACATTGTTAGAGCGATTGGTCTATAATTGACGGCAAGCTGCGTGATATTCCGTCAAACCATAGTCAATAAATCTTGACATTAGGAATGAATAAGTACAAGTCGTTGGATGTATGTTGATGCAATATTTTCTGCTACCTTTTATGACTGAGAATCCAATATCTCACTATAATATTTAATCCATGATTAGGCAGACAGTTGTGCTTGCCTTCAAGGGTTTCACTCTGAAGAGCCTAAAGGGAAAGTAAGCCGAGGTCGATATATTCCTTTTTTTCTATTCGATAGAAATACGCGCTTATGCGGCAGAAGCTCGCATTTAGTTACCTTTACTCTGTGTGTAGATTCCCTTTATTTAAATCGGAAATCCTGTTTTTTTTTTTTGTTTCGATGCGCTTCTGTCTTCTCTCGGTGGATCGATCCGCCTTCAAACAGTACTATATCTTCTTGGTCTATTGCTAACTACAAGGAACTGTCTTTTGGTCAGCCCTAAGTCCGAACTGTTTCGCGTTCCTTGATGAAATAACATTAAAAAATAATCTAGATATAATGGCGAACGTCAACAATACGATATAACATATCTCACATTTAATACGTGCTAAGCCAAAACACATACTCCTTTTCTATATTGTCGGCATCTGTCAACGGTTTTTATCATATATAATAGTATAGACTACGACGAGCTGAACATAGTGTGATGCGTAAGCCTATATCGATGTCGTTGTCGATAACGGAGCTCAATGAAGGTATCACATCACAATCATCCTTTGAAAAAAAACGATCCCAAGCCCGATTTTCTAGCAACAAATGCAATATAGTAAAAAAATATCTATTACCTTAATTGAAAGCTATATCAGCAGGTATAACATTTTAATTACGTTGGCGAATTTGAGTAGAAATTTTCGCGTTGACGATTTGGCGTATCACAGCTCATATACGACTTCAAGGGTTTCTTTCACTTAATCATGATAAGAAGAAGGTACTCTACAACGATCCCCGCGAAATCCCCGCTTAAGCCACATCCTTTACAACAGGCACTATCAGCAATAAATTCCCTGAATCTTGGACCACTTCAGGCACCGTCCATTGTAACTGAGTTGCTAAAAAAAAAACATGTATATAGATATGTGTGATAAATAACCGATTGCATTTCGATACTCGATTGTATCAAAAATGCCACGTTATTACCGTCCACAACTCAAATTCGGTTCAGGATTTCGCTGGCCTTGTGTCGTTTGATATGAAAAAGCCCTTACGCAAATACCTTGGTTCATAGGGAAAATGTTTTATAACCGCAAAAAATAAGCGTGATTACCGCTTAGTTTTAATCAACTGATTTAATTAGACATTAAGGCAAAGAGCGGATTTGCTGTTATGCCAGTCTATCCTCGTTTTCTTGATCGAGGCAGCGTTTCAAGCACATCACACCTTTTCCGGAATAACAATATTCATCAAGTCATTTTCTCTATAAATTTCAGTATTAAAGGCCCATTAGAAAAATGCTTTGCCCACTTAGCCCGAATAAACTTCCTTAAACATTTTCTATATTCATATGTATATTGCAGAAAATTGTGTTGATATAGGAAATTATCTATCTATATATAGCAAAAACAAAGAAAAACGAAGGACAGAGCAAACGAGGGCTCAAACGAGGCGGAGTAAATTGATCGAACGGAAGAGGTCACTCATTATGGACTACCTCGAAATAATAACGCAAAAGAGAGCACATTGCTTTTTTACTACTAAAACTAAGCACCTGTACTTATATGTATTTGTCTGAGTTAAAGCACACCCATATAATAGTCCCTTTTGGTGAGTGGAGTTTCAATCTGGAGAGAGCTACGCATACGACTGAGTGCATTGCATCAATATTTACTCTCAGGCGACAGTTTCGTTTCCTCGTAGAGCGTAAAACTATTTTGAAGAAGTAGACCCTTTTTTGCTTAGTAATTATAGAAAATGTTTTCAGGGTTAATTGAAGTTTTCTGTTGGTTTTTTCGCTTTTGACAAGGATGTGTCACATTTGGCGATTTGTTAGGTTCTTAGATTTAAAGTGGGAATTTTTATTGAAAAGAAGTTGGGTAATTCAGCAGTGCGTGCTTCAACAGTCCAGGTCGTACCTAACCGCATCGAAGTAATCAATCCAGTCTGAGTTTTGATGGGACTGTGCGGCGGGTTTTTCCTTTCGGTTTTCAGAAACCAACAAGATTCAATCTTATGAAAAACGCCGGAGTTGCATTTCTGCAGCTTTTTGCTGACGTTATCGCGGAGGCTAGTAGACGGACTGATTTGAGCAGGGTATAGAAGCACCAATGAAAGGACAATATGAATTGTAACGGAGTGGATGCTTAAGGTACATAATATATTTATGGAATATAATAGGATAACAGAAGCATAAATGTAACGCGGTAGCTGAATGGGGTGACAAAAGCAACATTGCGATACCTCAGGCTACTTGCAAGCAGCTTACTGTAGTTTATGCTGTGTTGTCAATCACAACCGTTCATGCTTGAGCAACTATGATCAGCTGCAAACGAATTAGGTGACCGAGGCAACTTACGTTAAGCTGAGTACGAAATCACCCCCGACTCAAATGGCGCTGGGCAAAGCTCTGCCCAATAATAGCTAGTAGTACTAACCTGTAGATAAACATAGGTAAGAGGTAATTGTTGGCCTTGTTCACTTGTTTATTTTATTGTTTTTATCGTATGCTTTATTCGCACACAATGTCACAAGCGTAAACAATTTATCCGGGTAGCAATGGTAAGCTGCATTTGATCACTATGTATAAATAATGTATCGTTGTCGTAGCTACCAAGCAGCATGCCCTCGTATGAGAATTTAATGGGACGAATTAGCACACCATTGACTTACGCACATTATTTGGGATGTACTCAAACGTTTGCTAGCGAGGACAAGGGTTAGACGGTCCCTGCGTTAAATGCTTCCACATTTCCGGTTCAACACAGTATGGGTACACGCCATAAACGCTAATAGTTCATATAAGACGTCAAATAATCCCGCTGATATAGTAGCCGGTCTGAGCGGACCTGCTTTTTACTATGCCAGTCTACATAATGCCCATTACCATTTGTCGCCGTGATATGAGAGTAAGCTTTTGCTTTCATATATTTCCCAAATCGCGACGCGGGCGGCCGATTAGAAATGAAGGATCTAGCGACACTAGACTTTTTTTTTACCCAAATTTCAAATATAAAGATCATTTTGTTCGATTTAGAAAGACATTTAAAAGACGTACTGTATAGTTGTGAGAAATACGTTATTATTAGTGAGAGTATACAGTTATTCATCTCAGTGAAAATGCTACCCTTTAGATGATTAGAGACATATCATTGCTGCAAACATTTCAAGACGAGCTTGCTCGTAAACTTCACTTATCGGTGCGAGCACAATCGAATCCGTAGAAACATCACATCCTGCGCATTACTTTGTTGATGCATCGATGTCTTTTCAAACTATGGGAGTTGTATTGCCGAGTTTTGGAAACGTTTGGGAAAACCAAGCGGCTTCTTTAACAACGGGTCGAAAAAAATCGTAGTGTTGTATAAATGAACCCAGTCGGTCGGAAACCGGACGACCTCATTGTGATGGATTCGTCATTGAGGAAAATCGGCAACAAGTGTTAAATCGAGGATCGTGTCTTTGGGATAGGAAGATCGAAAGTCGAGATCTAAAGAAAAAATGGTGTTGAGTTGGGGGATAGGGTTGCATTGAGGATCACCATTTCGTTAGCAATAACCTACCCCGACACAGCGTCAATAGTAGAGGGGTGCATTAATTCCTCATAATGAGCTCGTTCAAATCATAAACAAGACTTTCGGAAGCGTTCCTTCCAGGTCAGACGTAAGTATTCAATAATCTCATTATTTGCCCCAGTGAGCAGAACCTGGTCATGTAAGGTAAATAAAAATTCATAATTTGAGGTCATTTGCAAAAAACTGACCGCAGATTACAGAGCGCATACTGAAAGCAAAAGTTATTTTTACATAATTTTTTTTTTAACGCTTAGCTTATTTTAGATGAAACATCAACGCCAGTGGTTATCTAATTATAAGCATTACGTAGATCGATAGGTGTCATAATAGTGCGAGTTCCGCCAAATTCGGAGCTTGACAGCAGCTGGTCCTGGCAACAAAATCGCTAGTCTATTTTCCTCGTCACTGTACGCCTAGGTTAGATATTTATATATGACTCATTGTCTAGCGGAATCGTGTGATCCTATGTGAGATTGTGGCGCCAACAAGATTTGAAAACTTCCTTTTCGTTGTGTTGACAACAATATCAGGCCAACAATGCAATAGCTAGGACTCTATGGATACATTGATGATGAATACACCAGACCAGAATGGTAATTGGTATTAGGTAATGGTATAGTCCGATGGTAACAATTTTCAGAGGAAAAATTGATCTTGATAACCCGACGGCTTGTTTTTTTGGTTGAACTAACTAGTAATTTCTATTGTTTTATTTTGTAGACAAAAGTATCCTAGCTGACGATCAACCTTATGAGGACTATCATGTTCATCATTGGGTTACTTCGGTCGATTGGTCTCATTGTTAGTCTTCGACTCCTTTCGTAAATCTAAAGAGTAAATGTATGTACGCGTGCACACAGACAATTTCTTTCTAATTAAAAAGTTCTGTGCAATTAATAGCGCCTTGCGGCTAGTTAGGACGGGTATAGATGTGATATGCCTTGGGCATCTATTAGACATCTGTTGGCGTGGTATTACCCAGTTGTACCTAATACGCTTATCGTTGTTGTTGTTGGTCTGACCTATCGTTAAAGTTGTCAGAGTTGCCACTGAACATTATTATTATTATATTACAGCTTTACTTCTCAAGGAAAATTCTGACATTAAGAACTTATATATTGTTACGCTATAGACGAAGTTACACGCTTTGACGCGTTATAGAGAATTCTGCTAGTGGATATGCAAGCGCAGACGTTAGTTTCAACTGCAGTTGTTACAACAGTTTGGTTTAAAAAGTTCGACGTTTTAATCGTATTGTAATATAGGACACAATATGTACCAATAGCCTATTCGTGGGATGTTTTTGCTTGAGTATCTGATATGTGCCGATCAATTGCCTGGTTCATAGGGAGCGATTCTCAGTAAATCAGGCCTTCGCAGACCTACCAAACGTGATGTATGGCCTTTTTGGATAATCTAGTTAAACCCTTGGCCTTGGCCTTTTTCCTTGAGCCACCCATCCCCATCTATGGTTCGTGTTGCCATATAGACCCCACTTCTCATCGCTGCAATAATTATGCGCAAAGATAGGTCATTGTGACCGAAAGGATTGACCGCGAGCCAAAGATGCGGTGAGATGCAGCGTTAAGTTGTAATTCGTTGCTAGATTAAGGAGCTCATCAGGTACTTATGCTGGTCAAAACTAAGGACCGTCGTGTGACTGTAACCCATATTTTCGGCCAGTTACTAAGTTGTTTGTCGCTTGTCTTCTTTCAACAGGTGGCCTAAACTAGGTCGGCTTTTTATTTTTCTGGACGGACTATGGGAAACGAAATTTCTGCACTTCCTTCCCAAAAAGAGTATCTAAACAACACTAGTTCGTAAAGCTGGTTATACTGTACGCCAGTTTTTTATATTAGTGCAGATTTATGTCTACATTATGTATTCATATCTATATTTTAAGGACGTATTGTTTAACGTAGCCTAGATTTTTCAGCCTCATCCGGTGAGTTTCATACATTGAAACTATGTCAGTTTTAAGAAGTTGAACCGATGAAACAAAGGAGCGCGTAAGAAATGCCTCTTCATGATACACAAAGTGCTGCCTGTGCACAGTAATGTAGAGTACTGGTATCAAATATGCTAAGAGTGAAATGCAGGCTTCATTTTCGATCGAGCCATATTGAGTCGCGCGAAACGGCCCCTAATCCCCCTCTGTTCTTTCCTTTTTTCATCTCTTTCTTCTTCCTCATTCTTTGCTTCTTTACGAACCGGCCACTCGCAGTTTAGAGGGGCTTTCGATCGACTGTAAGCGCTCCTGGTTCTACTATTGCCAAATGAGGGCAGTCTGGTGTCGCACAACGGCAGCATTAGCAATACTCGTGTGCTTCATGTCCTAGCGAGCTGCTTATTGCAACGCAGTGTTGAACCAGCCCGAGCAGTTTGCTCGCCTGGACAACTTAAAGAAAAGGAACGTAAGCCCGATCCATTAATACTGGCCTGCTGTAGCTGCATAACGTTTGATTGCTTCAAGCATGATACTGAACAGCTATTTTATCTTACCACTCAGATACAAATATAAATTAACACACATGTGTATGCGCCTCTGTGACACGTCGAATAGCAACAGCCGGCGTCCAAGCAAGATGCCCGCCCAGTATCAAACCTTCTAATGGGAGACTTTCGTTTCCGCATTCACACAACTGTAAGATTTAAGATTAAAAAAAAATATATAAAAAGTAATGTATGAATACGTGGGTAACACACCATATAACCTTAAACGCAAGTCAGCAAGTTTGGCGCGTGTAAAATTTAGTTCATCAAAAGGTTTCTGTCAGGCACATCGTGGTTGCTGCATATTGTTGTTTCTGCAAATTTCAGTGTACAAAAAATTACGGGTCAGAAGAACAGCGTTGTTCGCGGCGGGCGATAGGCGGGTACTTCGCCAACTGTCTCTTGTCGCTACCTCTCTGTTCACGTGACCCATTTGTGAGTATCGTGCCGCATCTGATACCTATGCGATTGGATTCCTTGACGGCCTTCCCGAATGTGCGTAACTGCTCACATACATAGGGGCATATCATATTGCTAGCGTTTTCTTTTTGCTGTAAGCGATTTGTGCAGATATAAATTAGACTTGGCCGACGTTATTGTTTAGCTCGGCTATAAGCTACACGTGGCGTACGTTTGCATTATGTTTAATCGCAACGCCAACTATATCAGAGCGGGTATATTTGTAGTCCAGCTGACCCGATCATGCTTTTTGCACACACTTGGTGTTGAAAATTAAATAATAACAAATAAGTTTAAGTGCAATGTCAACCAGATGAATTGATCGTAACATTGGATAATCGTGCGTCCGCATTTCTGGTTATCGTTGCTAATAGGCGATAATTAGAAGTTAATTAAAATAACAGAAGCACGTTTATTGCATCTATTATCTAGATATACGTGTATTTGAATATATAATTGTTGTACCTTATAGACTATATTACTTGGGGTTATATCCTTCAAAAATGAATGCTGGCAATGCGACTAATATACGAGGTATATACCTAAATTACTCCTAGCGTCTTGCAGCGACTACTGGCCACCAAAGGCAGGTGGAATACATTAAATCCAAGTGCCACCTTTGTAACAGCGGGTTTGCCACTTAGTTGACAACGGGAACGTGCTTAAGCTAATGGCTATAGTGAGTTAATTTGCTTAACCGCTTCGTTTATCACTCGCCAGGGGGAATGGGTGAATCTGGTTGTGTATGATATGTCCTTCTGTAGATCTCTGTCGTAGCGGTAAAATATGGCCCGCTTCAAGGGAGCTGCTCCGCCACTGTTATTGCACTTATTACAGTTACTGTGAGTGATCAGAAAGGCAAAAAACGGTGAACTCCTTAGTGATGTTTGCCGGTGAGGTGCTGGAGAGAAAAACGAAGACGGCCCGGGGGCGGTAGGGGCAGGGCGTAATAGATCATTGACAGTGAATGCGATGGCGTGGGCCACAGCAAGAGATGCCTTAGAAGTGTTTAGAATATAGTGCCCAACAGCGACCGAATAACACAACAGCTGTCGGTGCGCATACATCACTCATGATCTCCACTCCGGTCAGAACGGCGGCGTTGGTGACGGCTGTTACTACCGTCGAAAGTAGTTGCAGGAGCAGAAGCGTCGGCAGGCACTTACGATTGGACCTCTATCTCCTTCTAAGCTGGCGCTGTAATCGGTTGGCAGGGTCGTAAGTGGGGCGTAGGAACGGACTGACTTCCCCTGGTCGTGGAGTCGCAATACTAGCAATAAAGAAATACGCCACATTATCTTTTTCGCCTTTCACTGAACTTCTCGGCTGCAGCCCGTCAACGCCTTTTTCTTCTACTCTATCGTCGTCATCTACTACCGTCGGCTCAGTAGCCGGGTTGAGTTACTCGAAGCTGGTAGGGACAGCCTCGGCGACTTCTATTGCCACTCTCTGGCCATTCTTGGTTAAGTAGTTCGTAAGAGGCAGCATGGAATCTCTCCGTATGTCGATTTGTGCGTGTTTATGTGAGTGACTGCGCGTGTAGCGTGAGTCAAGGCGTGAGGAAGGGGTGATAACACCAATGGCCCACTGGTACGGCAGAAATGAAAAAATATGCATCATGATGTAATCGATCCAGGGCAACACGAATCGAGAATGAAGGACAATGCCGATAAAGTCGTAAAAAAGAAAAGTGCAAACGAAAAATGATGCAACTTTACGTACTACCATAGGTAATGTAGCGCCCTACCCATCTTACTATTGTCCTGGAGTTTTGAAATGCGGTAACGTTCTTTGCCAGATTGATTACAGATTACTCGGCTGGTGATGTGTGGGTTGAAGTTACCTTTGGAAGACACAAAAGCTATAAAAAAAGGATTACATTTTTACCGTTTAAATATGAAATTGTTCCCGTTATGTTGTTGTGACCGGTAGTGACTTTTTTCAAAGCTTGCCTGTAATAGCGTGAACAAGGCAAAGTATTGTGCAGGCAATTCCTTACGGTACAAGAACTTCGTTGCAGAGGCTTTCATCATCTAATTGTTTTTAGGCATCATAGTTACTACCTTATCACCGGCAACAACTGTAATGTGGCTTTAGTCTTAGTAGTCTCTGATTCCTCTTAGCCAGTAGTTGGATTAACCGCAGGATGGTCTACGTTAGCAGGGACAGTCGAAACTAAGCTAGCGAGGGTTAAGGTCGAAATAACAATTTCTGTAGGGCAATGGCGGTTGGAGGTGTCTGCACCACCGAGTGCTGCCACGGTAACAGCGGTAGCTTCAACCTAGCAGCATCCAGAAAAAGAAAAACAATTAACTGCTGACTACAATTTTTGGCCATTTATAACAGTAGCAACCTTTGAGGGACGCCCCGTCGGCTGCCGACCATTCACTATCCGTGTAACCTATAAAAACGTCAGTATTGCTACAACTGCTGCTAGTATTTATTTATCCATATCGAATAGTTCTACTTTCTCTGAAAGCCTTAACACGAAGCTCTGAGAAGACCTCTATGGTACTGCTCACTTAATTATACCTGGAAAAACAAGCTGAGTTCTTTATCGCGATAATAACTCACTCACACGTCGTTACTTTTACCGATTTTTTTTGGGAGCAACTCGATCTTCATATTGGGTCAGCTTCTGCAATCATCACAGATGTCCTTTTCAGATTCTACCTGCAGTAATAGTAATTGGCAATTAATATTGATCATTTATTTTCGTCTTTGTTAGGCACTTGTGTACAACCAACATAAGAAATTAAAGACTTCTTTATAGGTGTTTTAATAGAGATAGAAATACATTAGATAGCATTGGACGCAATGATTACGCTGTTCTTTTCGGCGCCACGCTGTTTCAGTCCTAAACGTGAGCTTGCGTGGCATCGCTCACGAGGACCTTGGCACGGACGCGGGTGCAGCTTTTCTTTGGCTCATAATATGATTCATTAGTGCACACAGAGTGGTGAAGGTGGTCATGCTTTGGACAGCGACCTATCATATGTCAATGCTTTCTTACATGTTCTGTCTTCTGTAACACCAGTGAAGAACTCCAAATTGAGTCGACTGTTCATATCTCCCACTTGTGGATATATTCGAAGTTGGCGAGCATTTTTTGCAATCCATGCTAGTGTTCAATTAACGTCAACAGATGGCGACCTATCCGCTAATAAAAGCATGTCGTAGTTATGGTGAAATGTACGCTGGCCTAGTGGTCTCTTGAGAAAAGCAAGCTTCACTCGACCTACCCTACACGTTGAGGCTCTGTTAAAGTAGTCTGATGGTATATGAAGCTATTAGTTGAAAAGGCATATCGCCGTATTCAGACGAAGGAATGGCCACCCTCGTATCTCAGTGCTTGTTACCAATGTTTTTCCAACGCGTTTTGGGACATGATTGGTATAGTAGCAAGAGCAGGATAAAATAAGGGCCAAATAGCAGAAACAAATAACGCATTTTAGGGGCAAGATATAAAACCGAAAAGTGTCATATGTTGCTAACGGCCCTGCTTTTCGAAATTTCATGTTGATCTTTTTCATGTTGGTTCATATACGCTGCATCATTTGCTACGTACCGTTTAAAGTAGGCCAATATATGCTGATCTTTAAAGCGACTTGTCTTATAGGTTATATAAGATCATTCATGTGTTGTTCCTACACCTTTTCCAAGCTTCAAAAAAAGCGAAGAAACGCATGCAGAATATGGCTGAAAGTGTGTTGTAGTGACAGTTCCTTTCAGCAATTCTTCGCCTTAAGCTAGGTCCTCGGACATGGCCTTTCTTTCTGCCAATCGTCTAACATTTTCTCCTCATGTAGGGAGACGTTGTAGAAAGCAGTCTATCATAGGGCTAGTACTACAGCCTTCTTGAGGTGTTCGGGCTGGATCTGATCTTGCCGTCGTGTTGGGCTTGCGCTACTGCTGGAACGATGCTGCCATTTTACCGATTTTAATATCGACGGCTGCCGCAGTACTTATATGGTTTACCGACTTGTCTCATGCCGCACTCTACCAGAGCGGCTCTCGTAACACGGCGCTCGTCGAAGCCCATCGGAAATAAGCAATAAGGATATCTGACCTGATGGAGCACGAAAAAGATCGAAAACGTTATAGACAACTCTAAAGATGTGTATGTTAGGGTATCTCTAGGTAGGACCGCGCTGTACTGGTCGACGTTAGGTAGGCCTGGAATGGGAAAGAGTTCAATAAAGTACTTGTATTGAGCGACCTTACCAAAGTTCTCCGTTTCGGAACTGCTGTTTTCACCCTTGGCAGATAGCCATGGTTAGGTAACTTCTATATGAGGCCCCAACATGTAAGGGTTCCCTTGATACCAGATGTACTACCTGGGAGATAGACAGCATATCTGTCGTGAGCATATCGATAATGGAAAATTTCCTCGTGCCAAAGAGTATCGGTGCTTCTCCGTAGGTTACGATCTAGAATCTAGACTTCACCGAAGTGTCACTCAGCAATTTCATTCAAGCGTCTCTTGGCTTATATAATTTTGGAATGAAGTAGCCTGGCCACGATTGGCGGCGATCGGTTGAACAGCATTAAGTTTTCTGTCAGTACTGTTGATCGTTTGGTCTAACGTATTCTCTTATTATGTGCAGCCTTTAACTATCTAGAACAACAGTGGTAAAAAGGCAAGGGGGTCGATATAAGTGCTTCCATATTGACTACGCGCTGACTATCAAATGTTGGTACCACCGGCAGGCCTCCGTCTTCTTTTTGATTCAATCGCTGATGAGCGATGACTGTACAGAAACATGATATGCTGAATGATAGGTTAGTCGTCCAGGATTCACATTGGACCAGTACGTCGACACTATCTATATATATATATATATATATATATATATATATATATATATATCTACGCACTATAGCTATCGGAAGTCCAGGGAACGGACACCTTTACACCTCTGGGTGCTCATTGACATAAACAGCCAAGTTGATCACAAGGCTGCGAATAGGTTTCGAGTTGTTTCGTTTAGCGGTCCTTCTGACTTCTTTACGCATTACTGTCATCGCGGTCTCGAACTAATGATCCACATTGTATGCCACCTCATTTTCCCTAACGCCTGCCGGCTGATGGTTTCCAGTGCTGCTTCTTCGGGCTTGGTGAAGTGTTTCTGGGTGAAGACATCGAGACAATTGAACATCACTTGCTACCCAGTGTTATCGACTTGCGAGGTTTGGTTCCTAAAATGGCAGACCTTATAAAAGATAGCTCTGTAACAGGTGTAGGTAGCGCAATGGTCTCAGAGGCCCTTTAGTAAGAATAAAGGACCCTTTGCACGAACTCCCTATATGCGCGTATCATATTAATAATTTTAAAATTCCATCCGGATGCGTTTCAATTAGTGCCTGGTTCGCCTCTTTGCAGTATGTAGTTGATACTGAGTTACAGTTACCGCTGATAATGTCCACTCCTATGCATCAGTAAAACAGCTAATTCCTGAATTTTCGTTTTTTTTTTTGAAACTCTCGCACTTTTTCTATGTAGTGCGCAGGACTATGTTCGCCAGCTGGGTGATTGTTTCAAAAAACTCTGCAGCAAATGAAAGAACCGATTCCATGGTAGTCTTCCACATATGTTGAAATTTCAATTTTCCTTTAAGGTGCCTTAGTACCTTGTCACCAACAAGAGGCACTGTTTTCATAGGAACCACACTCGACAACATTCGTTACTATTCAAACCGCTGTTCGATTAATTGTATTGACAGGTGTGTCACTTCAGCTGTCTCTTACGTTGGAAAATTTCCGTCTCAGGCGGTTCATCAAAGAGGTTTTTTTCTCTCATGAGTTTGTTTCTGAGTTTATGAGTCTGTTACTTAGTGGTTGTTTGTTGCACACATCCACAAACAGTTCATTGCTCATTTTAGGACATGAAACATGCAAAACAAAGCCAGATTGCGCCTGCTGCATCGACCTTCATCGGACATCTTGCAGTTCCTTTGTAATGTCTTTCTGCGGGTATTACACTTTAGCGTGATAGTACTGAGAATGTGTTTACAACAAGCGCACCTGTGTTCTATTTCTATGATGTTGTCGATGGCGCTTAGTATTGACATGTAGAACCCGGTCTACGGTGCAGCGATTGGACCATTTTAAGGCAGTGTGTTCTGTCGGTTAGCGTTTGTCGACAGAACTACTGCTGCCAGCGCGGCAGATTACAGCATGAGCTGGATCCAAATTTATATTAGATCCGTTTGCGAGCATATGCGTAAACTTGTTTATTCATGGTCTTTTAAACACGTGGGTTTTTACTAAAGTACTTCTACACCAAGATTTGAACTTAGTGTACATCCGGTTAGTAAGAAAACACGTTACCATAGCGAAAACATGGGTACCTGTTTTTCTTTTTTAAAGATGTGTGGGCTAATGCATTTATGCAGGTCTAGAATACTTCGAGCTACTCCCCTTTATAATCCTTTTGATGGGGCAGGAATGTGGGCGCACCTGACTGCAGACAATCGAAACCGTATAGAGCTCGACAGCATTCACTAAACCGCTATTCTCTTTGTTATTCTACTTCTACTGGGCTCGTTCTGAAACGTCACTCCAAATTCCTCGAAGGGAAAGTGTCTTTCTTTTTTCTTTTCTACGGCGTTTTGTGCTTTCTGACACTTCTTTTCGAATCTCCTCCTTTTTGCTTTTTCAAAGTCTTCTTTCTTGCGCATAAAGGTTCCCGAAAAGTCGTTTCTTTACTCTATTCCTCTACAAATCCAAGCACATGGCGAACAGCGTCCTTAATCATGGTCCACAACCTTTGCTTCTCTGTAATCTTTTAGGAAAGTTTTACTTTTAAATACGAAATAGTGCATCCGATCTGTTTTAGTTCACGCGTATGATAAGCATACTTTATGCTAGGTTTTCCCTATTTGCACCATGTAGTTGTGGTATTGACCATGTCCAGTTAATATTCGCGTGGTGCAAAGGGAGAGATATCCATTGTTACCTTCATACATAGGCTCATAGATCCGGAATAAGAAATTTTATCTGTCGTGCCTGGTTATGGTCATCCTTCTTACCATTTCGGCATCGTTGTTGTTCTGGTCTTATCATCTACCAGATATCGCTCCGCTCTTTTTGCCGCCAGAGAATCCTAGACAAGCACTTTAGCTAACATGAAGCCCGCTTTAATGGAGCCAGTTTTACATACTCTGACTGCTCTAATTACTATAGTTCGTTGTGCCGTAAGCAAGGATTGTGGTTCTTATGCTCATCTAGAATAATAGTCGCCCATACGGGGCAGCCTGGCAGCTGAGAACGCTACCTCCGACGCTGAAAGGCGTCTTATACTTTCCAAGAAGCCTCTCATTTTTATTAGATGATGCATCTAGTGAAGCGTACAGTAAAGAGTTTTCGCTGCCATGTGTTGTTGCTGTCGCACAAGTATCCAGGACAACCTTTAGATACGTTACCTGTTTTTAACCTAGATGCGATTTCCCTTTATTCACAGCGCAACTCCTAAAGCTTTTTTCTTTCGTGTTAGGTAAATGGCCTCGCTAGTAGCGGCGTCATCTGAAAAGAGTTATCTTTTATCCAATTCATCGTGGCGGCAAGGTCTTCATTACCCTTTTCTTTTAACTGTTCTTTGTAACGCTAAATCATCGGTGTAAGCAATGTTTTCCGTGTAGTTTGGAATATTCAGTATATTGAGCAGCTCGTCATAGGTAACGTTAGTCCAAGACTCGAGCGTTGTGAGATTCCCGCTGTGACCTGTTCCTCAGACGCCCAGCCCGGAGATTTTCATCCTCTAAATATAAAGATATTATCTTCCTGAAGTATTAGGGAGCTCCTTTTTGCTTTAGAGCTTCTATATTTATCCACCATTCTCTATTCATTTTGCTGAATGCATTTCTAACATCTAGTAATATAAAAAAAACGGCGAGCTGTAAGTATTCTGTCGCTTCCCTTGCGACCTTTCCAGTACTCTCTTATGGTACGAGGGTTGACTTACTTCTAAAGATAATTTTGTGGTTCTGACGAAGCCCGGTTGGCCTCCATTTTACGTTTGAACCTGCTTATGTTAATGGATCCCATGATTTTAGCGGCCAATCGAGGAAGCAGATACGCTATTGTGCCCCTCTTTTCCGGCTTCGGAATCTAGACTACCCTGTTGTCTGGTTGCCTCGCGAACTATCCCTCCCGAAGAAGTTTGTTGAGAAGGGCTCTAGATTTCTTGGTCACCTTCTGATGCGTAGATTTCCAGACTCCTGCGGGTCGTGCATATTTGATGCAGACGGTCCGTAAATGGTGTACTTTTTTAAGTAATAGCTTTTTTCATTTCTTTAAATCAACTAATTACATATGTGGCGTCTATACGTTCTCTTTTGCACCCCGTTTCAACTTGGTATGCTTGATTGGAATACGATATTTTTTTTTATATCTTATCAACGTGACGAGAGTAAACGCTTAACAAACAATCGATATAATAATTATTGCTCAGAACTTTTGAAATACGAAACGAATATATGATTACAGTGAATTAAATAAATATTCTATTACGACAAATGAGGTTCAAGTTTTTCTTAACTTCGCTTTCCAGAGGTTGCTGCCGGGGACAATCGGTCGACAATGTACGGGTTTCCTGTAACTTCAGTACTAGCGTGTGCTGTCGCGTGTCTGTGCGTCGTGGGTACGAATGCTCTTCTCGAGGGTATTCCTGATGCTGGAACTGGCAGTAGTAAGACAAGCATAAAGAATTATCTCGATCTGCTAAAGCCGGGCATTTCGTCGTTATGTAACTTCGCCTCTCATGACGGCGTGGCTTCCGCAGAATGTCTAGCGTGTACAGATTCGCTCAAACTCCTTATTGACCATTTCATCGAGCAGCGCACTTGGGCTGTTATGAGTAAGTTAATGTGTTTACTTATATCATGTTTTCGTATACCTATTTACAATTTTTATTTCTTTGCGATAAAAATGCAGTTTATGCTTCTGAGTTTGCTTTCAGAAAGGACCTTAGACTTAGAAAATTTATTATTTCCTGCGCGAAGTAATTTTGATTAAATACCTGATATTCGATTGGATGGGTCTTATCTAAAAAAACTGACGTATGAGCAAGCTGATCTATAGTAAAGCGTGACACGATAATTCAATAACTGTGCAAAAAATTTTCATTTGTTTTTTAAAGTCGCTTACCGGCATTTTTGACCATAATCTCCAGCTGACTGCTTTTCATTGAATGCATACACAGATGCGAGACTGTAATGAGGTTCCCGATTTGTTAAGACGCTGCTTATGTCGCGATTAGTCATTCTAGTATGCGAAGATAATCTTCTAAGATTATTCTTTCTTGCTCACATTTTCATTACTAAGATTAGATAAGACTATAATTTAAAAGTTGTGAAGTTGACTGAATTTGAGCTTGTAAAAATTCCCCAACATAATGTTTATCTCTAGCATTGTCACGACTGCTACAACCTGTATTTTACATTATAACGAAAACGGTTATGGGCATTTATTTTACTGATGCATATTATAGTTAGCTCAACTGCTAACTGTCGTCAAGTGGCTTATGTCCCTCTATATTTATGACCCTATATATATATATATATATATATATATAGGATGGGGCATTCAGATTCCAATAAACAACAACGGATTGCTTTTCCTAGCGGACATGCGTTTACCCGCTATTTGTTTTTTTCCAGATGAGCGCCAGTTTTTTCTAGAATAAAACACCAAGCCCATCATAACTAGAAACAGTGCTCAATTTAAGTGAAAATCAGCTATTATCCAATGTGCGGACAGAACCCCAATCAAAAGTGAAAGTTTAATTTTTTTTCCGGCATCGACGATTTGTGTTGTGGCTATCCTTCGTCAGGGTTTTAAGAAATCTAAAAAGGATTTTTTACCTGAACATTCTTAATGGAGTATAGATTCAAAAATTTACTCAATTATTCAACAGGTCACGTTTGCTACACCTGGATTTTTTATGCAGCAACTAACAGATGTTTTGAAGGCAGAGTATCGATTTTAACTGACAAGCTGAATCAGTATTTTTTAGATTTTCTGTGCCTTTTTGCACCCTTGAGCTTTTCGCGTCTTTCGACTTCCTATGAGCCAAAAATTTATTTCCGCCGCAATGTTTCATACGCAGCATACTTGAGCCACATTGAAACGACTTTACACTTATCTATATGATGGCTACGAATAGAAATTAATTTAAATAACGAATGTTTTTAAAATGACTAATAGGTGTTTTAAGTCCTGAGTTGGGGATGTACTTCCCGCGAATGACGGCTATATTACATAAAAATTATCTTTAGATATGACTCCTTTGGCACATGCAAACAATTTTGTTGAAATATATATATATATATATATATATTTCTTTTTTTCGTCTAGAAAACGACCCATAAAAAGGCCGGACTTAGATGTATCAACACTACTTTTTGCCTAAATAAACGTATATTACATTGAGGCCTATTTCATCTGGTATCTCCGCAATAGACGTCACATAATTGAAGTATTGAGCCATCGTAAGTGACGTCAACAATTACATTTTACGTTGCGCTTTTGGTGTGCGATCTCAGTTAGTCGACGGTCGCGTACGAATGAGAGAAAATAGTTTTTTGCACCCTTGATGCTGACGCTTCTTTCTTGATAATAAGCAATCATTTTTAATAACAATAACAGCGTATCCGAGGCATTACAGTAACGGTAAGAGTGTCAAAAGCCATGGCGCAATCTAACTACAATACGACAAGTATTTGGTGACGCGAATGACGGTTCGACGAAAACCTTGATCAGCCCAAACATCGGCTAGTAAAAGATGACTGAGTAAAAACTTTACCCTTTCTTGATTTGTTGACCGAGAGCAACGGGGAAAGCCGCGCTTACAGGCGTCATGTAAACAATTGTTTGTATGACGAGACAGAGAGAAAAATAGGCATTGAGAGCCGTATGCGTGTGTGTCTTGTGAAAAGACTTGTGCAAAGGCACTGTAGAAAACATATTCGAAACCGTCGGCTCAAAGCAGCCAAAAAAATGTCACAATCGTACTCTTATACATCGTTGACTGATTCTGATAACAGTGACTACGACTGCCGCGACGGAGCTTCGACCAGTCTAACTAAGCCACAGTTACGCTTGCATTATGTGAAGATCGCTGGCAAATCAGCCGGTAATAAACTGAATCGGGTTGTCATATTCTACTCCAAGCATTATATAGTTCATGACTTAGGTGCTACGGTAAAAAGGCCCGATATGATGTGTCTGTTAACTGTAGCTACCGCAGAATTATAGGTAATCTCGTGTACATGTTGGCATTACATCTACTAGGGCTACTACATTACATACTACTATAAGGCTTATCGCCTTATATGACGCCCTAAACCTGAGCTCTGTCATATTGACGCTAGTTTCAGCGAATATTTATTCACTGCACAAGTTCGCAGCGGACTTCGAACCGGTTTATATTTTGGCGCTATAAACAAAGCTGGTTAAACGAAGGAAAGCGATCGTTCACTGCATTTGTAGAATTAGGTTCGATTTGATTGCACGCGCTAGCTAAATTGTACGAGGCCTCAAATAGAGAAATGTCGAAAATGTGTTTAAGGTCGATTTCGAAATTTTGTGCACAGGACAGGCTGAGTGCGATCCAAACTCGTGAGGATATGGTCTCAACACAATAGCCGATTGCATGTTCAGGCAAAGATGTATTCTTCCGAGTTTCATCAGTGGAGCCGACATCTGGATTTCTCATGATTTGGCAAATCACCGACCGACAGACGTCGTGTGCACGACCGATTACCTTCTGAAATTGAATGAACAGGACGCTTTCTTGAAAAGTAAAAGTTGGTAATCTCCGACAGCGTCATTCAGGACAGGTTATAATCCTCGTAGTATTCTTCAAACGACAATTTAAACTAAGGCCGTGCACTATTTATCATGACAACGCTTAACTTTACGCATTTTTTGGTTCTCGCTAAAATTTGTATGAGTTTAATTGGGATGTTTTGCCTTGCCCAGCTTATGGTTACAACTCTGCTCCTTTCGATCATCACTTTTGTGATAGCATGAATTCTAAGGAAGTCTTTGAAAGGTGTGAAAATCATATTGATTAATGTATTGCAAATAAACTTCCAGAAAAATTTAATTTACAAGCTGCCTCAGAGGCGTGCAAGGACCATCAGTGATACCGGTTAATGTATCATTGATTGAAGTTGTGTGGGCCACAGACTTGTTGTTATCTAAATTTCCACTTCGAAGTTGTGGGCCAGCCTAGTACTTTATGTGATATTGCGTGCAGTAAACTTTACACAACGGTTCACAGAAGCAGCAACCTCCACGAGGCCCACCTTCTGTCTGTATCGTTCTATCTGCTTCCTACTTGTTTTGCTTTAACCTACCAGGTACCTCTTTTGGCTGGTCCCTTCCTACTTTCGCGCCGTCCCCATTTCACTGCTACAGGAAAAAGTCAGCGAAGTATCCCCCAGCATCGCAACGCTGGTTGGAGGCGAAGAGATCGTCGCAGCGTTTCCCCTCTGTTCATTGTTCATCGTACATTGTTTTTGCTACTGCCTACCTGGACAGGAATTGGAGCTGTGCTACTACTAACTGTGATAGGGTAGGTAGTATAGGCAAACGAAGATGACGGCGACGCAGACACAGAATAAAAAAGACCCGTGTTGGAGGCATCGCTTGTCTATGAGCTGTGGGTTTTTCTTACTGGCCTTCGTCATCGATTCGTTATGGGCGAAAACAGACAGCGGGGTGAACAGGGCCCACGCGGGGGATAACAGGGCATGTACGCGAGTTTTAGGGAGAGTGGGCAAGTACGGAAGAGCGAATAGAAGAAAAGGTATAGTAGGAGTAGAAAGGAGAATGAGTGAGCCAGAGGGAAAAGTTAGGGTGGCCATGACAAAGGTGATAACGACGACGGCTCGTGCCGAGGTGGGCTTCTTCTTTGCTTTTAGTTCCGTGGCTGTCTGTTGCTCTGTCTTAGGATAGCGATCACTTTGTTGTCGCACCACCTGTTTTAGGTCTCTCTTCTCGGTACAAAGCCGTTGACGGCTAACAGCAACCGTCGCGACAGTCAGAGGTCCGTTGGTCCTCGACAAAACTGAATCAGCCCCCATGACTTTCACTCTGACTCTCTCTCCGCCATTTGCTTGTTGGCTGGCTGTTATTTCTTGCTGAGCTAATTCTAACGGCTAAGGCTATTTTGTTAGCCCTACGCCACTGCCACCGCGCCCGCAGACTTACGCTGTTCTTTCTCCTCCTCCTCATCGACTTCCAGGGCGGTTATTCCACCGCATCATTCCGTCAGTAGGTAGTTATACTTGCTACAGTTTGGCTAGGTCGGTTACGGGGGAAGTCAGGGGATACTAAACTTGGCATTGCTGATGGCAGCAGTACTGACGACGGGTTAGGCCATCACTGTGTGGGATATATCAAAGCAGAAGAAGGGCCAGTTTCTGTCGAAAGGCCAGGCTAGCACATCCAAGAGCGCACACGTGACAACTAAACCTGCGTAAGCAATCGGGGCATGGAGAGATCTGGGTAGGTAAATGAAGGAGGTGAGATTTATGTGTCTGTATTGTTTGTCCTGATTACAGTTTCAACTTTCCTTGTTGCAACATGCTGTAATATCTATTATCTCCTACTAATCGTTGCCGTCACTGTCGTAATCTTTCTCCTCTGTATTTCGTCGTGGTGGCTAGTTTTGCTAACAGCGATGTCTGTAGAAATCGCCGTAGTTATTGGTTGATGCTCGCTATCTGATCGGATCACGTTCATCTCAAACGTCACACGCGTCGTGCTCTGTCGGCCTGTGTATGTGTGACTAGGTACGGGGTGTGGCTTTAGATTGTGACACTGAAAGCTTATCCGTGCTCGGATCTGATCTGGCGCTTTTTGGGGACTGGTGCCGCCTTTAAAACGCAGCCAGCCTCTCTATTTCCTGCTTCTCCTCTTCCATCTGTTTGTTTTACTATAATTTGTTGCGCGTGAAGTTATTGTCTGTGAGGACCGATTGACCGTCAGTAATCGTCGGCTTCGTCATTCTCCGTAGGTGCATCGGCACAGATCTATATACATATAAATATATATATGGGTGATCAGTATTAATGTTCTGCAACCTAAATATGCTGGAGAAAATACGTCAAAAATATGGCCTACTGCTAATTCTCCTGATCACTATGTGGACGGCAAACCGAATTATTTTACTACGATTCGTAGGAGAACAGCAAAAGAGGGAATATATAGAAGTGCAACAGAGTTGCAACTAAGCTCTTTCAGTCAGGCAGTCAGTCAGTCAGTCAGTCAGTCAGTCAGTCAATCAGTGCCGTGTTGCTTACCATTTGAAATAAAGAAATGCCGTGTACATGGAGTGAAGAAGAGAGGAACGTAAGGAAGATAAAGGAGCGAATAATCGGATTTCGATTAAGAGCACATTTTTGGCCTGCTAGATAGTCTGTCGTTTATCTCTACTGATCGATGTGGTGGATCTCTTATTGGATAATTTCCTAGACGACAATCTCCGTCTATTCGTGAGCTGAGCACCATTGGTAGCTCCGTAGTTGCTCAGTTATTACGACATCATCGTTTAAAAAGGCGCGCAACTTGCCTGTAATGCTACAAATTGAAACGAAAGGGTTTGAGTAACGTCTTTGATAGTTTTGGATTTTTTTCTGTTGGCTGCCAGCTGGGTTAGATTGACCTGGAAAAATTAAATTGGGTTGGCCTGTTTCGTATGCCTAGCTATGTAATTGGTGTCGCTTGGCCTACATAGTGTTTACCTATTCACACTGCTGCTACACCGGTGTACTACTCTTATGTCCTAGTGCTTTAGGAGGCCTAACTAACAAATACGAGTTGCGTCGCTGTAAGCGCTTGTGTGTATAATTTGGTGTTGGGTGGTGGACCGAGCTGAAAGAGCGCTGCTGCTATAAGAGCCTGAAAATTCCAGGAACAAGTAAGACAAGGAAGATTTTGAGTCCGAATAAGGTCTCAAGTTTAAGTACAGTCGGTTAAAGCGACTTCACGCAACTCTGAATAGCTTTGATTATCGAAACATTTATTGTTAGTTATTCCCTCAATGAGTCAACGATGTATCATCTTCATCATCATCAAGTTATTCGTTTCGACCAAGAACACTTAATGATCCTGGGCGCTACTGGGGAACCGTCACACATACTCGGTCAACAGTATTTATTTTCAAATAGTAAATCTACTTTTTGGATTAGTTACTAAAAAGAGATTAGTGTTTAGAGGGTTGTAACACACGAGCATGTGACCCAGTAGATTTGCGAAAGGCCGCGTGTCTAATGTCTTAGACAATTAGCGAAGACACCTCGAAATGAGACGTTTCAACTTATTAATAGGGGAGCTGGTTGGCGGACCTGTCACGCATTACATATGCCATGAGGCAGGCTACCTAGAAATGTTAACAAGTTTTCTCCTCGCTCAATACCGGTAAATGGTGATTGCTTGACGTAACGGCTGTTCTCCCTAAGGGTTACTGGCAAAAGAAGGATTAACGAGCGAGTGAGCCAATGAAGGAACAAACGGAGGTTGTACCCTGTTTATTTTCGAAGTTTCGGAAAGGTCGGCTTGTAACTCGTGGGTAACTGCTGCTGCTGTAACAGCAGATCCGCATCTGGCAGACTAGACTCGTATTCGGGCTTCGGTCTATCGCTCGCATCAAGTGCTAAACGGGAGCCCCCGTGCGTGTCGCACGCCTATCTTCTTTTAGATTCTGCGAGGCCTGGCCACATCCAGCTCAGCCCAGCCGGCCGTAGACAATTTGCTCAAGACAGCTACTGGTCCGAGTATCAACTGTGTATCTACTTTAGTGGGAAGCTGTTCGGCCTTTTTAAGTGCTGATTAGCTGGGTTCTTCGCTAATGTCTATTATAATACGGCTTGGTCGACTGCAAGAGTGGAAGTGGATTTGGTAAGCTATAAAGCCAACAGAATTATTTACACCGACGCTGTTTTTTTCCATCTGTGTTTCTCTTATTTGTCCACTCTCTCTTCTTGGACCTCTGTCCGCTTTTGAACATTGGGCAGCACTGTAATGCCACTGCCGAAGAGCTCCAAGGGTTTTCCAAAAGTTTGTGAGAACTTTTGCCCTCACACTCACGTTTACTTGCTCTGAACCATTCAGCTTCGTGATGCTCCAGCCTGCTCAACAGCTGGTTCGTAATACGTCGAGAACAGAGGCGCAACCGAATCTGAAAAAGCATAGGGGATTTGCTGTTTGGTGTCTTCGGTCCTTTTTAAACGACATTGTGCTGCATGGGAGCGGGCTACGGCTTCAATGTAGATGTGAAGAGCATGGAGGCTTTAAACCGAGTGAAGTACAAGTCAAGCATTCCAATCACCTTCGAATGAACCAACTTGAAGCTTCTTCAACTCTTTAACTGCGTCACGGTTTTCCGAGTTCACATGATGAAGCTTCTTTTCACTGTGCACTGGATTAAGCTACGAAAGAGACTAACCATACGACACTCTGGTAGTAGGCAGGCTGGTTGGACTAACAGTCCTTAGAGAAGCCGGAAGAAATCCTGCGGAAATACTTGGAATAAATAGAATCGACGAGAAGGAGATGAACTGATTTTAGGTAGGAGTGTCCATTTTGAATTGGGTCGCGTTGCTTTACGACGGTCTGCGAACGGGGACGGAAACTAGTCTATTATACCATATCCTCGCTACTGCCTATTGCCTTCGGTCATTTGTTTTTATCCCCAATATTCGAGTCGCCTCCCAACTGGCGCTGTCTCTGTTCCCGCTACACCCACTGCTCAGCCCCCTCCCGTAGAGCTTGCGCGTAGAGCTAGCAAGCTGGCTGGCTGGCTGGCTGGCTGGCCGACCAACCCATTTTCCCGCTTGCTCGCTCGACTCAGATTCTCAACCACGAATACGCCGTGACACTACCATGTACTTCTTAGAAGCTCTGCGTTTCCTCCAATAAACCGCCTGTCGCCCCTTCCTTTTTCGTTCCCGCACCTCCTTTAGTTTCGACCTTTCTTCCATTTTAGAGTCATTGCTTTCTTTTGCTCCGCAGCCGGTTTTCCCCCGTTTCCGCCGCTACCGCTGTTTTTTCAGATGAAGCGATGGCTTCGCTGTCTTTTACCAGGAAGGGGAAAGCTCCTAAAAGGCCCAAATGAGCCACTGGAGTTCACTTCAGAAAACGAAGCGAACTTCAGAAAAAAAGCAGACACACCACACCCCCTGTTCCCTTCTCCGTTGTCACCCAGTTCTGATGTTTTCTTGTAACTAATCCATCTGCGTTTGCCTTCCAGAGCAATCACATGACCAGTGTTGGCACGTACGTGCATTGTTCTTGACGAAGCAAGTAAAGCTTTCTGGGCCTTTAGACAATAATAGCAGGTCTCTATGCAGTTTTATAAAATAATCGGACTTCATTCGTTCAGCGTTGTTCAGCGTATATTTTACTCAACCAAATTTCCTGCTACTGTTGACTGACGATAGTATATGAAATAAAACGTTTTACTTCTGTCTCTATTCTAACATTCATCCGTGTTACGGTCTGCGTATTAGTAGCATAATCTGATAAATTAATATTAACGAAGTATAGAACTGACCAACATCGATGCTTCTGTTCCTACAGCGAAACAAAAGAAGAAAAAAGGGAAAAGAAATGCGAGGTAGGCGAAGCCAGTTTTCCTCTTGTCGGCCTCTTCTGTGAACGACACAGAACAGAGGGGAACTCGCGTACGATCCTGTCACAGTGTGGCGCCAATAAATTAGATGATTCTCCCCGCTTTTCCGCGTTCGTTGATCTCAATTTTCTAAGCAGGTCGTACCAGTAACATATTGTGTGGCTCGACACCATTAATAATGTCATTTGATTTTGCAATCTGCAATTATTTTTGGCGTTTTATCTTTTAATTTAACCAGCTCTCTTTAGTTTTATAGAACGAACTACGAGAAACTAATCGTTCCAAGAGACTAGTGCTTTTTAAGACAAAGAAATAATCAACGCGCACGCATTCAACCATTTAGAAGTTAAGTTTTTTATAAAAGTTTTTTTGTTTTCTTTGATATGTATATATATCCATTAAAAAGAGTCTCGTATCTACCTGAAATAGAGTACGACCTACGCAAAAAGTAAAGGAACATCATTCGTTAACTAGTTGGATTAATTTTAGCTATAATATATGTGAAATCTTGACATGAATCCTTTTTTATAATGAAATAGAAGATGACTTAAAAGTTATTCCATTATGTAGATCTGAGACCTTTCTAGAATTTCTATTTCTTGCTTATTTTTTAGTTATGTCGAAATCTATTTGACGCAAACTTTCGCTGTAACTCTGCGTATTTATGTAATGCCTAGCTAAACAAATTGCTGTAGCAATGGGTAACAAAATGTCAACCTACTTCATGCTTGTCAGGTCACGTCTTAAGGTATTTTCTTTCATGTCCTAGAGGCTCCTTGCGTGTCAAACAGCATTGCTATTAAGGGTAAGCGGAAGCTCTGTTGACAACTCCTTAAAAAAATGAAAATTCTCGGATATTTTGCCAAATGCACCTTGCGACAATTAGTTTTGAACAGTGGCTTAAAATATTGTGAAACCCCAAGTGAGGCCGAAAATATCGGTTTGAAAGAACTTCTTTTATTGAAGGTAAAAAATTAGCCAAATGACCGTTTTCTTTTTCAAATTTGCCCCTACTAGTAGCGCCCTCAGGCTTTAAGTTGATGGTATATATATATATGTGAAGTTTGATATTCTATCAAATTCCTCATTTCTTCATCGATAAGTGACGATTCTCCCTTTCCCTCAAGCAGATATTATTTCTATGCTTACTACCGTTTTTGCTAATATTGTTGTTAAACACTACGATATATATTGGGACTTGGATGGTCTTCGCGGAGGAAATCTGGCCGGTGACCAGTGAAATGTACTAATATGGTTGTTATTCGGATGGTATTGTGTCCGTATATACAGAACATAGATCGATCGTCATGGCATTTGGCTATTGTGTTCGTCGCAGGGAAGCACATGCATGGCGCTGACACATCGTTTCAAGCGCGGTCTGCAGGAGCTGAAGCCGAATCGTGACAATGGATCCCGTGATGGGCACAGGCTGATGCCGCAAGCGATACCGATCCACGAACCCACGGCCAGCGATGCTATGAAAGAGGAATGATAGCAGTAGCGGCGAGCAGCAACAGTGGCGGCGGCAGCAGCCGACGGAGGGCGGAAGAGCAGCTACCGCCACTACCAAAACCGCCTTTGTCGCCGTCACCGAAGAAGAGGCGAGACGCCAAATGAGATTCATCCGGCCCGCAGACGACCCAGTGTCTCTTCCGAGCATTGGGATCGTTCGTTAACTGGCGGCTGCTGCTGCAACAATGACCGACAGCCTGAATGTCGCAGGCTGCGAGCCGTCATTCCCTTTCTCGTTTTGCCCTTCGCGAAAGCGGACGGAAGAGCCTAAGGTCCTTCCTGCCCAGTCTTCGTCATCGTAACAGTGATCGTAATTGTTAGAATATCACATACAGTATTAGTTCCTCTTAGATTGTCCCATGTTCTTGTCTCGCTGCCAGTGGGTATTCCTAAACAAGCCATCAACTGGCTTGATGTATCGACCGATTGCTTTGATGTTGGGCATGTAAAGTTTCAGTCTTGTTAAGTTTTGAATAATGGATTCTCTAAATTGATAAACTGTGACAAAACAATATTATTATTTCAAGTTTTTGTTATGGGAAACAGTTCTTATTTGCCTCCATACAGTAAGAGCAGTGTTTTTGCTTCGTTAAAGCCTTGGAAGATGGAAATCGCTTGCAGTTTGAGGATCCAAACAAAGTATGTTAGTGTTACTATCAAAGGTCTCAGTTATTATTTTGTCTCCTTCTAGATCGTCTCCTGCTTTGCCCTTACGGGTTCCAAGGGTTAACCTTTAACTCGGACGCCATAACGATTTTAGCTAATATGAGACAAATGGGTGCTGGCTGGTGGAGAACAGACCAGTTCAAGTGAGAAAAATTACAGGATAAAACATGCGGTGAAATGTGGGGTATTTTTCAGCCTCTGAATCTATCGATCGAAGTCAATGTTGCTGCTACCGCCGTTGACGATCGCGGGCTAGTGAAGTTGATCAAAATTTTTTTGCCGGGCAGGCAATGCGCTGGATCCAACTTGGCCATTGCGAATAGGTCGCTGGGTCACAAGTAGCAAGTAGTAGTAGTAGTAGCAGTGTTGGGCGATGCAACGATGGATCACCCGGCTGGGAATAGCTGGTAAACTACTGGGCCAGCTATGATGATGTACTGTCACTATTATTTAATGTTCGATTTACATCACTTTTCTCAAAAAGAACTTACAAGGACGAACATGGCGGTTAGATTATGCCGATAATGAAGTTCGATACGAGTTTAGTGGTGTGAAGGGAAGTTGTGGACAAGGCTATCGCAGTTGCTAGTAGCGTTATTTCTCCATCGCGACCGTGACGCCTAAAGAGGAGATTGTTTCCGCAAATTGACCGCTCCCTTTTTCATCCGTCTTTTGTTCTTCCCTTTTTTGCTTTTAATGTTTTCGCTAGTGACTATCGTTAATAACGTGTCTGCTAGGTCGTTGTTTCGTCCACATGGCTACCACATTACTGATCACAGGAGGATCCAAGCAGTGGCGAAAAGCCTCAGTCTTTTATTCTCTGTTTATTTCTTCAAACACTCTAACTGGTCTAGGATTGGTTGGATTTAAACTTGTAGTCATCGAAAGCCTAATATATTGCGCTTACGTCGTACTTCTAGATTTTTTTGCTTGTGCCATTTAGAAACTCAGCGAGATCCTTGTAATTATTTGTCTCTTGACAGCTAGCACCATACAAAGCAGAAACAACTCTTAGTTGCGCTGACGGATAATAATAGTAATGTAACAGCTTCTCGCACTTTTAAGTAGTGCCAATATGTGGCGTTTATTTGTCTATATACACGGAGCGCAGGGATTTTGAATATTTTTTAGCTACTCTCAACAGAAGCAACAGCCAAAACTAACTGATTTTGTAATGATGTCCTTTGGCACTTCGTGTCGTTCAGACTCTGTGTTTCGGTTTACAAATGCCGGTGACAGAGTAGAACCGAAAGAAAACGGTTGGCGGTCGCTTTAACTGTTCTCTTTTGAAAAAAATCAGTAGGACTTGATTGGTCCGTCGCATCCAGAGCCCAGAAAAGAAGGTGGAGTAGAGTCGGAACGAGGTTGGTTTATCGGACATACGTTGTGGCTGTCCTCTTTTGTACTTATTACAGGGCTTCGGGTGAGCTTATGGCACAACGGTCGATGGTTCGTGCGTCCACTTGGTCAGCAGCACCTAAATGGGAGCAAGGCAGAGCAGATCCTTACAAGGGAAATCTGGGGCCAGCTTTAGTACTAACTGGCTGGGGTTTCTATGGGGCAGGGTGAACTGGTGGAAAATGACGCAACTGCGTTTTTGGCAAGATTAAATCTTTACTGTCTGCCTCCTCCTCGAAGGCAAGAACTTTTTACCCGCACGGCGTTACTGCTTTTGGGCGGACGTTTCGACGTGATGGACTCGGCTGGACGCGCCGAGAGAACGTGCATCGTCAGGTTAAACAGGCTTCCCCCTTACTACACTGTCCAGGATTGATCAAAACTACTTACGAGAGGTAGCTCAAACGAAATATGCAAAACAAAAGAGAAATGCACAAGAAGATAAGAATGAGCTGGTGAAAATCATTATGTGATTATCCCCATCAGGTATCTTTGTATTTATCTGGTACAACTAACAGCAATATTTAATTCAACGGCAAAGCCAACACATCGACCTTCACTTGAAGGATTTCTTGAAGTAGTGATTTGCATATTCTTAGCGCGTAACGTGACTAAGCTACTTTATGTCGTTGTGGGGTAATATGTGAAGCTCCATCATTTAAACTGTTTTACGCATGTGAAGCTGCTTAGATCTTCCGATATCAATGTTCACCACAGTAATTTGTTTTTTACTATATTAGTTGTTTGCAACAGGGCAGAGTAAAAACAACATATGTAAATAAATAAATATCGAAAAAGCGTATCTATATGATTGCTATTTATTAGCCTACTAAATACAATCACGTATTCGGTTATACTCTGTATAAACAGGGCGTTAAAATTGTATATATTGCATAATTACAGAGGAAAACATCGTGTATGCCAAAAAGCAATTATATTATGAAATATAATATCAATAAAAAAAATAATCAAACAAAATATATTAGATATTAGTAGATCTTTAGCGATTTAAATAATGAAACACAAGTGTACCTTAATTTAAGAGTGCGCGTAACATAAAGGGAAACGTTATTTAAAGTAATGCTTTAAAGCAGTTGATATGTCCTGAAGTACAAAAAATCCGAGTCTAAACTTGTTCCCCCGATGCTTAATACTATTAGAGGTTAGTATTCATAGGTAGATCTAAAGCGTGGGTGTAAGTTAGATTGAAATATAAGCGCTACATTTTTCTATTGATAGTGAATTCCGATTCCGAAACTAAAACGTATTTCAAGTGGAGACTAACATGGACGGAGAAGTTGCTTATAAATGTCTGAAGTCAACTCCGTTCACTCAATGGCCGAGTTGGATGAAGAGAATGGACCTGCTGCACAGGAACTGCAGGACAGCTATAAAAAAAATCGGGCAACACCGTGCGTTCTAGCTTAGCAAACGCGTCGGCCAAATTAGCGGTCCTCATTGACTCATCCAAGTATGGCCACAAGGGGCATCACGTGGAAAATAAAAGGGAGAGTCCAGTGGAAAAACAGAGATGAGAATAGCAGTGCTGGCGGTGTTGAGACGTTGAAGCAAGAAAAGCAAAGAAGGAACAGAAAGGAACGAGTTGAGAATGGAACAGAGGTGTATTCTATTAAGCTATTTGGTTCCAAATTACGACGCAATGTTTAACCCGGCTTTTAACTCAACTCGAACTAGTTAAAAACAAGTAAGAAAGCGTCGGTCCCTGGGTTGGTTGGAAGTCGTCAACCGACTGAATGAGCACCAACCAAGGAATACATATCTCTCTCGTCTCTGTGTGCATGCGAGATTAGCTAGCTAGTGTACTTGTCTTCTGAGTGTATGCATGCGGCTATGTTACGACCAGTTGTGCAGCTTGAGGGGGTTTGCCATCATCAACGAAGTCAAGGAAGAACTGACCAAGGGAGCAAGCAGGCAGTTGAGCACGCGCGAAATGGCAACGGATTTTTCATGTCGAGTGCTGGGTGGCAACAACAGCAGCGGCAGGGTAGTGATGATCGCCACGGCGAATGGCACAACGATCTCGCTCTTCTCTTTACCCTTTTTCGCAACAATCCAAGACGTTGCTTTCGGCTGTCGTTGCCGTATTGTGTCAGACCAAGAGCTTTAGCGCAGACTCGCGGGTCAGTCGAGGAAGCGGTTGAAGAATTATAGTATGTGAATGAACGAAGGGCCTGGGGAGGTTCTCGAGTGCTTGGCGGCGTCGTTCATTCGTTCTTTGGTTTAATCGCTTGCCTTTCCTTCGTTGTCATCATCGCCGCTGGTGTCGTGGCTGCTGGCAGTGCCTTTCTAGAGGTACAGGAGCAACAACGATCGTTGGTTGGCCCAATCGCGGTTCCGTTGTCCTAACCGCTGGTAAGACCTGCTGACTGTTGGCTGGCTGGTCTCCTTAGGGATTTGGGGTTATGCCTAGCATATAGAGAAGCATTGCAGATGGCATGGACGTTGCTGCCGACTTACAAGGAAAGTAAATTGCCGACGGAAGGATCGCTTCTTTTGGATGCTGTGCCGCCACGTTGATATGGCTCTAGTGAAGCAAGGAGGAGCACGTGGCTTGCGTTGTATCCAAGTGCTCCCTGAAGAACCATCGATGGACGGAAAGAAGGCAACCGCAACACTTTCCGGTCCCCTAGGGCAGGTTAGTCGAACCAAGCAGAGCTCTCCTGTGCTGGCCGGCTCTCGCTTAGCGGCCTCTCAAGCAATTATGGCAGCTGGCCGCTGGACCACAGTCTCCTTGAGACGGTGGCATCGGTTGCTAACCTCGGTAGATTCGCCTGCTTGTCGCCGTCCTTAACCCGAAAGGGTGGGCGTCTATTTGATCGACAACCTTGATTACTTGACCAATCTGGCGCCGCTATCCGTGGTCAGTTCAACATTGATTGTTCATGCAGACTAAACCAGGTCTCTAATAGAGTGGTACCCTTACCATTTCCAATATCATTTGATTTTATACTTTTGTGAAAATACTGACCGTTTTCCTATCATATAAAATGTGTAGTAAATCTAGTAAAACGCATTTCTGTACATATAGTTTTTAATTTATTCGATCCTATTATATTTTTTTTCTACACCAGTGTACGTAAACCGCATATATACGCGCATGACATACCTGTAATAATTGTGCCTAAGTAAAGTATATTTAGTCGGCAAAGAATGTATTGCACATCTCAACATCTCTTTATCTGTCCCGTGTATGTGGATAGCTTTCCATGGCAACTTGCCAAACTGACAAAGCAGATATGTGATTGCACGCGTTATTTATACCGGCAGCGCCAGGTAACAGCATCGTTGTAAAAGCTAAGAACAGGCGTTCTGCATTGATTTAACGTAACGGAAAACAAAGACTCATTGCCTTTTGCTACCATGATACGTATAGTAGTAGCAGTTGCAATTGATACCAACGACTTTCTTAAGAGAGAACACGTCTTTGCATTCCTTTGAGTCGCGGACCAGCCATCGACTGATTGACCCAGCCCGCTCAACCCCGCACGCCATTCTAAACGCCTTTGTGTAGCCGCTTCCTGTCGGTAAAGTGCGACAAACGAAAGCATCAGCACAATCGCAAACTTTAGTACTTCTGCACCTTGCATGTTGTCACCGCCCCGTCGCTGTCAGGTCTCCCAGTCCAGGACTTCACACGGTCCCATCTGCTTTTGCTCTCTTAGATTTCCTATCGTTCTATGGCCCATCGGACAATCCCAACGTGAACAAGCTACCGTCTCATGAAATGCAATCCAGACATTCCTCGCCGGCATAATTGTGTTACTACAATGACGACTGCGTTCGCTTGCTACGCCCTTTTCTCTGTGTAGTTCCCTCATGGTTCTCTCTTTGCCCCTTCTCTCGCTTGCTTATGGCCTCTGATTCTCTGCCCAGCCGCATCGTCACTATGTATGAACAACAATCCTGTTTCCTATTGCTTTCTGGCGGCCTGCCCACCCCAGTGCTTCCGTTCTAACCTGGTTTCTCAGAACACCTATAACCGGGACGGCTGCATATACGTACCTATACCTTCGTACGACAGGCACACTATGTGTAACATTAACATGGCTACATGAGTGAGCTGTGGCTATGGGCGAGATAAGAAGAGTCTTTGTGGTCGCTGCTTGCTCGCGTCGCTCTATTCATCCACCAGAATACACGCGCGTACCCGCTGGCTGCTATTGAGCTTTCGCAGCCATAGCTAGAGATCACACGACGTGCGCTGTGTACGGAATGAACACATGTGCGGTTCGTCCGATACAAATAATATCTCCTGACAACGACCCGAGAGCGATTTTTAAGGACGATCAACTGCGCAAAGTCGAGATATAAACACGGACAGGCGATGCTCAAAGGTTTGCTAGTGAGATCACGACTGGCCCCAATCGTTTATATTATTCGGGTACGATTGTCCGCAGTACTGCACGGGATCGCAGTAGACAAACCAGGCCTTCACGGTGGCTCTTATGGCAGAGGCTAGACGTGGTAGACAAGGCGAGGTCTTGAGCTCATATATGCGTATACAAAGTAGACTGAAATGACTCCACGCTGTATATATGGATGTATAAGCGAACGTACGTACTGTGTACGGGCGATCGTGGTTTCTATGTTGACCATGATGACGATTACTTTGACAGCTTCGACTATTTCTACTACGGCTGTTTTGAGCGTTGTCGGTGTAACAGTGTGATATACTGTGTCTCCTGATGGAGGACTGCGAAGCTGTAACACCGCTATTCTAGTTAGAGCTACCTGGAGTTGGCTATTGAAACATGCAGGTGGACCAAGAGGCGGGGTGTTTCAACTCCCACTGGCTTACTCATGTTTCTGTTATTGATAATACTGGACGTACATCGAGCAATAGAAGTCCGACGAGCGACGGAATCTGTTTGTGGTCGTTCATGCATGTATCCGCATCTTCTTGGCTGTCTTCATTGAGCGGATCATTCTCGCCAGTGGCACTCGTCCGCTGCAAGTGCACGCTCAGATACGTCAGCTCTTAAGCAGTGTCGTTCATACGGACGTGCCTCGCTATTCGTACTGTTTCTGCTGCTATTGCTGTTGTATATATGCTCTACACTGCCAGACGCAGAGGGTACTGCAATGGCCATAACCCTTTCGTCTTTGTTTTTTTTCGCAAACAAGCAAGGCGACAGAAAGTATATAGTTCTATGACGTTCCTATGATGAGCTAAGTACGGACTGCGTAGCGGTACAACAGCAACATCCCTCAGTTCTCGAGTTCTGCTTCTGTCATTGCTTCTCCAACGGCCAGCAACCTTTATATCTTTATGGTTCAACGAGTTCAAGTCCAATTAATAGCGAATGAATAGATATTTGCACTTGTTCTTACCACTATTTTATAACGTTAGGATATCGATACGCTGTGACAGTAAAAAAAGATTTGTTGTATTTTCCAGTTCGTACGGTAGTAAATCTAGAAATCCCACGATCCAAGTAACCTTTTGCTGCAGGTGCATGTTCCACAGAGCCGATGAAAGATAAACATAACAAAAGATTTAAAGGCCAAGTTACGACGGCAGCAGCAACAGCATTAGTAGGTATGCCAATAGATACTCTCATACGACACTTCAGCTGGAAGAACGTCATGGTCAAGCACGCAACTATAGAGAAGCAGCGTTATCCGTAAAACATAATACTGACCCTTGGCTAACAACCCCGTTATTATGACAGATGATGGCACGCCCTGTCTCGTGCGTTGACGATCTTCCATTGGTATATGTTAAAGCCAGCCCTAACGTTGCGAGAATTACTTACTTGCATAGAATCTTCATGACAGAACTGGTATATGCATCTGAAGATGTGAACATGCTTGTAAAACAAGAACGGTATCGGTCTCGTAGATGCGTGTGCCATGATATTGTTAGACTGGGTTGAGGAAAAGTGAATGTTAGCAGCATGGAGCCCCATAACAAATGCAATTTCGTTTAGGAATGCACATATGCCCTTAGGTGCGTTTGCTTTTTGAAACGTGCAGGAAATGGGCCGATGAGTTTTACACGACACAGACAATTGGCGTCAAACCAACAACCCGACCTAGAAGCTGCGACATGTACAGTGGCAAGCGACACGACGATCTGGAAGGTTACTTAGACAGATGATACCACTTACAAGAACCATTCTATTAATAGAACCATCAGTGAATTCATCAATGAAAAATGCGGCACACTGTCAAGAGAAGACACAAATAAAAAATTCACGGAAATCACAGCTTGCGTATTTGTTTACTGCGTTTCCTGAGGAAAATTTTCTTCAGGAAAGAAGGAGAGGCAGCCGGTTTCAGTTATCATAATCAACAGAGATCCCAATGCATGGAATTCGGTTAGCATTTTTTTTTTAATTTTTAAAAAACTACATTATTAAGGAACTGATGCATCATGTGAGTCTATGACTAACAATTCAGTAACGCCATTTTGTGACCTGAATATATAGATCATCGTGGAGTCAAAAATCTAAAAAGGTGTTTGTACTCTTATGCTTCATATGTATCCGCAAATTTTGCCCACGGACGATATTGAGTGTGTGGCTTTTGCATGCGCTGTGTGTTGACTGAATTTTAATTTTCATTCATAAGGGTGTTCTCATTCAATGACTAATCTGTGGCCAATTCCCAGTAATGTTGAATGAAATCAATGTGAATCTATTGCAGTTGAAGCCTTTCGAGTTTCTATACAAGTAGGTATATTTTATTTTATTTCAGTTCCAAAGGCGGTGTTTACGCGACTGAGCAGAACAACCTTTTGAAGCTTTTCAATCGACCAGGCTATCCTAGCGCTCTGTCGAGGTAAAATTATTTTTGGGGCTTCGTGACATGGTTGTCGCAGTTGAGCCCACGCAAATTTGCCTAGTAAAGCACTTATCCAAAAAACGAGTTTAAAATCCACTTGTTATGTCAAAATTAGTCAGATACCTCGGCGTCATAGCTACGGCTGATTTAGGTTTCAACCTGCATATTACGTAAATTGTTTACTTTGCGACTTTCGTTTGAAAAGTAACCATCCGCTGCTGTATAGCTAAGAATGTACGGTTCGTACAAAGGTCCCACGTGCGGAACTCGTATCTCAGGCGCACGTACACTCGTTTGAGAAAGCAGAATCGATTTTAGAGCTAGGCCCCGCTTTGAATGCGGCGTTATCCAACATAGTGTGTCAGTCAGAAACTACATCAGTCCACCGGAATGGAAATGTACGCTCGTTTATCTTAACCCCGTCGAACGCGCTTAGAAGTAACTACGCCGTCCTAACGCTACTGTCTGTCATACGCACTGAGCGGCCAAATCAGTAAAAACGTCAGCGGCTTCTGAGATTGATCAAGATTTACGCCCTGGTACCTATAAGTGTACCATCTGTTTTTTGTCATCTATGTAATGTTCATTGTTTGATTAAAGGTGCGTTTGAAGTGAGTTCTGGCCGAATTAGTAGCGTGTGGTTCAGTTGAACACTCCATATGCTGCCACAGCTAAAAGCTGTTTTGAGCAATTAATCACTCGTAAAGACATCGCAGAAGTTAAGTGTATCCGAAATAAGAGCAAAAACAGGCTGTGCCAAGCGGCCTTCCTCGCACATGGTGCAGTGATGACTGAGAAGTGGTTAAACGTCAGAAAGGGGTCGGGAGGGAACGGTAACATGGTCAATTTGGCGGACACTGACAGCGCATCCCGTAAACACTGTTGCCTAGTTATTACGCAATGCTCCTCTGAACGAAGGTACGATAGCAATGGCAGTTCCTGCTGCTAAAGAGATTAAGCCGCTGCACGAAGAGGCTACCACGAAAACATGAGCACATGTACACACTCACGTATACCTAGCTCTCTAGATCGCCGTGTGCATAGATCTGTCCGTCTGCCTTTATATTTTCGCAACCTTCAGAGCTGCTTACTTCAGTAGAATAAATATAGAAACACTATGTGGGTAAAACCAGACGAACCTAAAAGGAGCATATAAAGTCCTATATTAGAAATGTAATCACAGAAAAACGCTAATAGATAGTTGCATGCTCGGATTTTCCAGAAAACGAGAGGTCGTTCTATTTCATCAACAAAAGAAGCTCAAGTCAACTGACGTGAAAACATCCTTTAGGGGGCAGAACTAGTCTGAAGAGACGCAAAGCACCGCGATACACACCATTGTCGAGGCACTTAGATTTTCCGACAGTGCAACACTGCACACATTGATATATATAAGATATTAGCTTATATTCACAGCAAGGCTATGTTTTTGAGTATCCATCGCAGTACATATAAAGACAAACTTAAGTATTTTTACCACTCGGCACGTAACGCTGTTTTTTGCCTAGATCAAGTGTGTCTGCTCTTGGGGAAGGTTAGAGAGAGAAAAACTAATGATCGCTGCCGCTAATTGCCGAGTAGATGATGCCGTTGCGCCACTTGTTTCGGCGCTGCTGTCTGTTCACTTGCCCTGTGCAGTGTCTAGGCGCTTACTCGATGACACAAAGGCCAGGCAGATTTAAGCGGAAACAGAGAGAGGAAGGTGGTTCGTAGGGGCTATCGAGCGCCCAACTAGTAGGAAAAGAAGGGAAATCTACCCTAACCAGCCATGAGACATCGGCAACGCTATGGCCTGTTCTACCATATCTCGGTACTCTTCCGGCCATACTTCCGCTCCGTGGAATGAGCCTTTCCCTGACGCCCATTACCGTTTCTAGGTACCTATATATATATATCTATATATATATATAGGTACCTATATATACCTATATCATTGTATATATATATATATATATATATATATATATATATATATATATACAATGATTCGTACTTTTTCTCAGTCGCATTTGCGCCTATCCTGCCGTCTTAACTTTAAAGAAAAGAATTTCAATTGTAGGGCTAAACACACTTTAAGGGACTTTTGCTTACGAGAGCTGGCTATGATGCTCGTCAAAAGTAGAGGGCGGAAAAACGAAGGTAACGTCCTGAGTTCGCGACAGGCTAGCAAGTTATGATCAACAGTAGCATCCAAAGCGATATATGGTATCACCAACATCGGGATCATTTTAGTTTCCGTCTAGCGTAGATGAATATAGCTTTCTTGAACATATTTGCATTACTGATATAACAACAATGGTCAACCTGCGCTGATACCGTAGAGCAGACTAACACATAAAGGCTACTCTCAGTAGAGACAAACAAGTGTAAGTTCTTACACCTAATCCTGAATTTAACTTTAAGGATTCTTCCCACCTTTTAGCCTTTTACTTACAATGTCAAATTTTTGAGGTATATTTAAAGAATAAAAATACACTGCCAAATATTTTGTGCAAAAATGCTTGGGCCTCGAATGATAATAATTTATCGTTCGAGGAACGAATAGGTGATTGCTTGTGGGCCACAGTCAAATACTTGTTAAGAGTCAGTTAAACTTTTTTTGTTTAATTCAACTTGAAATTGACGCAATAGAAGTAGACGCAGGTACGGTTAAGCTCTTTCCTCTTTTATATTAATGTATCATAACTGTATAAGGCAATCAGGTGGTAGGCAAATGACTATGTTTAAATAGTTCTCTTAAACAAGTTGATCATTAATTCATTTGTCACTGCAGTCACGCGACAGAAGGTGTCCGATTGTGCGTCTTGACCGTTTCATCTTCTATAGTCCCGGGAGAGTCGAATGAACTAAGTGATTTTGGATTCGAAGGAGAGCTTCTTTGATTTCTTTGAAAACCGCATTAATTCTTTTGCAGGCGAGAATTATTGCCTCAGCGTTATTATAACCGTGACAGTATAAGATATGTATTTGTATTAGAATCTGAGTTGGCTAAATATGATAGCAGCATATAAAAATTTCTAATCGATAGAGGCTCAGTATTGAATAGAAAATGCATTTAAAAAAGGAGAACCTGTTTCGGAAGCGACAGAATATTTGTCCGGCTGACTGAATTGCCCGCTTGATGGCAGTCGCCTTTGATAGTGGCAACGGGTAAAGTGACGTAACGAAACATTACCATGGCATCCGTTTCTCCGTATGCGAAATCATTCCGCAATAGGGTGATGTGTTTGTGAGCCTCGGAGTTTAGCACCAACCGAGTCCTTCTCGAAAGAAAATTATTACCATTTGAATGCTGCCCCTGATGCACGAAACAAAGCCCTGCCGCCACCGTCAAGCACGATTCGAATCAACGACGATTTAATTGTTCTCATCCCTTCTAATGCGGCTGCTGCCACCATGGTAGCGCAGCGGAGCCAAACTACATCCCTCTGCTGGCGGAGCCTGCATCGATCTTTACCTTCGTTACTGATGCACAGCGTTAAGAAGAAAACGATGGAGAACAAAGAAGAACGGGAAGCTATTTCACTCAACCACGCACTTCGGAAGGCCGAAAGGGTCGATAGGGTAGGAGGGCGCGACAGTAGTAGCAGCGGTGAGATTATAACAGGCGCATAGCGAGCGACGAGAATGAACTGCCCTGGGCCAATTCTAATTGCTCACATTTTTTGCATGTTATGCGCTGCGTTTCGCTGACCCCAGGACTTCAGAGGGACCAGAATGGCCGGCCGGTCGGCAGCTTAGATCTAGATTTCTATTAGTCTAGTGCTAGCGGCTGGCAAAGTGTGCACGTGATCTGTGCCGGCATGGTCGGTACAAGCGCAGAAAGCATTTTTCACTTTTGGTCAAATCTCGCAGAACTTGCGGTGATTCGGTAACAGAAATATGAAGGGATAAAAATGACAAACCAAGCTCAGTAGGGACCCAAGCCTGGTCTGGAAGAGCCGCGATTCGAGTTAAAAAGCATACGCTATAATTCACAACAAGACGGTTCGCATGCTTGCTAATATTCTCGTTTCTCAAACACCAGGAACTTCAAAAAAGTTCATAATTTTCATTCGCGATGAGCTGCCTTCAGTGTTCAAAAGAGTTGCCACCATCTGTTATTGAATCGCCGCTCAGAAAATGGCTCAGTAAATTGACAAGTTTAAACAAGCTTGCTAAACGTTGGAAGCAGGTTAACTAAGGTGTTAAATGACTTTGCACAATACAAAATAAGACGCGCCTTGACATGATCTAATCTATGTTGAGGGCCGGACAGCAAAAAAGGCAAAAACAGAGAAAAAGCAAGAAGTGTAGGTGTCCATTATTAGTACTAAGATTCGTTATTGCTTCGCACACGCGCCCGTTCACCGCTACTGCTATTTCGAATCGTTGCCAGCTGGAACACTTTCACCCCACGCATGCGCCGTATGTTGACTGGTATTGCATTGCTTGGTCAAGCTTCCCACCAACAGACGGATCCTAGTCGTTCACACGATAGCCGCTTGTCTTAACAAGCTTGGACGTCCCCCGTCCCCCCTCGCCCGAATCGGCACGAGCTGGACAAAACGGGTGCTATAGTCGATTAAGACAGAGAATCAAAAAACCTTACTGCTTGCGACCTTTTAGGAAACCATGAAGTTACCTTCACCTTGTTAAAGGGACATTTTGGAGTGAGCGGGTGAAGCGGATCGTGTCGCTCAGAAACTCGGCTACGTCGCTCCCCAATTTCGCATCGCGAGACCTCCTTCCAGATTCGCGTTGTAAACGTGGCTACAATGAAAAACACTCTTCAACACGTAGCATTGTTTTCCACTTAGCTAGACGTTTTGCTATTTCCCGAGTGATGTAGGATGATAGCTTCTTCAATATAAAACGTAAAGCAGCATTCCCTTTTCCATAATCCGGTAGGCTAAGTTATCCTTGAGCGTGTGCATTGCATCGCGAGCCCCTTCTAATTTAGCATCCTAATGAAAATCCTCCCTCTGCGCTTTTCAAACGTTATCCAACTCGAGGGAGCCGCTCTGTAGCAGCGGCACAGTCAAGCGTCACAACATTGGCGTTGCACGTCCGCATTGGCATTGGCGGACCTCTTCCTGTTGATAAACTTCAAGTTAATAAGTTCAGAGTCCAGCAGGTTAGCTTTGAGTAAAGATTCACTTGACCCTTCGCGTAGTCTACAATCTTTAAGTCTAGCCCATACAAGTACAGTCAGAATATCCCAACGGCCTAGACTACCAACAAGAGCCTTCCAAAAGAGTGGCGTCTAGCCTCGGCATCAGTCAAAGAGCGGTTGGCGTAGGCGACGACCTGTTCGCGGCCTTTTCTACTTAGTTCGGACCTGTCGGGTCTTGCTGGCCTCCGCCTGTAACTAAACTTCCTGCCGAAAGTGGCGTAGTAGGGACCCCTAAATGACATTGGATTGCAACAGTCGATAGGTCCCGTCGTGGTTGATGTTCCAAACGGCGGTCACAACGCAGAGCGGGTTTGCGTTTTATGCAAGGTTCACAAACTGCTGATAAGGAGGCTAAGCCCCTAGACGATATAGAGACATGCGGGGTTTTCACTACCCCGAACACCTTCCCGACATTCAGCGAAATTTAGGCGACCATAATTTTGTGGACTAGATACACCACCTCCTGGGTTGCGAAAGCACATTTCTTTATTTTCAGCTGCATGCCGTGGAAGGTGCCTGGACGCAGGCTATGACACCGCGTCGAAAGCAGGGCCGACGTTTAAGGCTTTCGTGGATCGCCTGTCCGCGACCATCATGGAGGGTGCTCCACCGTCGGCCTTTCCACCTGTCCTGCCGCGGCCAAATTACGCGGCATCTGAAAAATTGAAATCTATTGCCTGTGCTCAGGGCTAACCACTCTACCAACATCTGTGGGTAGTGTTTGATAATCCACCGTGTGGGTTGGTACTAGAATCGGCATGGCCGTGGTTTAAAGCGATCATTGATCAGGCGACGTTTGAAACAACCTCAACAACGTGGACATGGTTCAAGGCGAACCTATTCGAGATGTTTCCTGATGAAGGGACCCCCGGTCCATCTGAGTACTATGCTTGTCGGAAGCGTCCCGGGGAAAGTCCAAATATATAATAATAGTTTCATCCAAAAGATATACCTTCACCTAATAGAAACGCTTCTTGATAGACCGATTGGGATTATCCTACGCTTTGGGGGCTGCCCTAATAGACGTCTTATATGCGTGAAAGGGTGGTAATTTAGTCAACAACCTTGCCGGGGCTGCGCTGGTTAATTTCAAAAGAATTGCATGGTTCTTCCATGCGTATTGGAGCTCAGGAATGTGAGCGGGTCCAAATCCGTGAGTACTGACAGGTATGATATAACGGGGAGGCCCAATAAAAGTCCAGCAGCTTCGACTGTGAGAAACTTCGACTGTGGGGAACAGTCATTTCAAGGATCGATGGCCGAGACTCGCCTCCGGAGGTGTAAGTAGCATAAATAAGCCCATTAATAATCCATTTGAATTCAAGGTCAGACTTCTTTGAGAAAAGATAGTCGCAGTATTCGACTCTGGCGCGAACGTTGACGGAATCTCACTACAATTGGTGAACAAGTTACGCTTGCTCACCGAACACCGCAAGACCTCTGGGGCCCATATACCTGTACCAGCCCCAGCGTCCCGCTGACGGTTTTGGAAGTGGTTAACGAAGTATCATCAAAATGCTGCAAATAATTAAGCTGCTGGCGAACTGTAATTCGCTTGTCCTCAAGCAGGCCCTCATATATTGACCTGGGCCGTATTTACCTTTGGAGTAGGTGCTAATGTTCGCGGCGTGCATATATATATACATTAGATTGGAACATACAAACGTTTAATTTTACTGATTTTTCTCATCTCTCAATCAATTTCTTTATCTCCTCTTGTAAGAAATGAGTGGTTCTGATGTCCAACAACTCGTACATCCAGACGACAAACGCTTTCCAAATGTATAGTTACGAGTTTAAGTGGTCAGTAATAGAAGGAAATGACTATCCATCCGAGTGAGTTATAATGAATAAGGTTGGAGGGCGAAGCTTCGCACTTTGGCTCTTCCAGAGCGGCTTAGCATTGTCGTGGACAATGGTGACATTGCTATGTCTATCGGGCCTCTGTTGAATAGCCTCGTTTACTCAATAAAACGGGACAATATGCAGATATTATTAACAGTCTTGTTCTTTTCAAGTATTTCGGAGCGTATAAAATTCTTCTAGTTCCACCAGATGACGCAAATGATCGCCTTTTTGAGCGGATATATGACTTAACTCTGGACTCTGGCTTGTCTGCCGGAGCTACACAGTTTCTTTTCTACTCTATAATGGAGTAGAGACAGCACCTGGTCGTCGGAAACCTTTCTGCGTGGAAGCCCCTCATTGTAAGCGCAGTTGCCCGGGGGCAGGCAAAACGTTAAGGAGCAATGAGGATCCGCCTCTTTCTGTTCATAGGACATCTTAGCTTCTAATTTTATAATTTAATTTCATTGATTTAAAGTGTCTGTCGAAAGTAATATGAGTACAGTATATTGTCCTACTCAATTGACGAATCGTTCGATTGACAGCTATCTTCAAAAGTATCTGCAGTGGGTCTTCATTGACCTTAGATGGCCGAACGGAATGGGGCACATTCTCCAGTTTCAAGATTTCATTATTAAACTATTAAAGTATCGAGCAGTTATTCTGTAAGTTACAGACATTCTGCTGTACATGAGAAAAATAATTCGTGCTATCTCGACAGCTGTCTAACCTCAGGAAACGGCAAACTAAGACAGGTCTCGGAAAAGCACTGCTTCTTGACCTAAAACCTTCATCTTTCTAACCCGAACTCGATATCAAATGTAACTTCATTACACAATGAAGTTATAGCGACTTTGCGGAAAAAAAGAGCGGTTTTAAGCTGTACGCCTTTTCTCGGGTCGATAAGCACAGCTTCTTGGTAACGTGTCGGTATAAAACTCTGCGACTGGAAAGGAAAAGGATAGGTATACAATTTTTAATTTAGGATAATGTGACAAAGTTGCCTAACTAGACTTGTAGTGGGTGCGTTACATACGTGCTGTACACTCAATGTTAGTTCAGTAGAAATTGTTGTTCGTACGGGATCAGAACGAGGAACATGAATGCGCTAGCAGTTCCGAGGTGAACTTCGATACATTTTTGCTTAGCTTTCGTAGACTGTTCGGCATGGGGAGCCAGCCTTCCTTCCAGAAAGAACCAGATGTTTACGCAACTCATGCATCGGAAGCAACCGGGCAGTCGTCAATCTGCGCATTTCGACGGACGTGAGCATTTTTGATTCTTCGAGTATACAAATTTGCTGAAAGGATTTCCTCGACAAGGTTTTGCCAGGGCTCGCATTAAGACGCGCAGCGGCAGCATCAGCAGCGACATTAGAAACTGCTACAAAAACAACGACTATGGCAACATAACGTTCGGAGGAGACCAGAGAAGAAATAGTGGTGTGATCGCATGGATATGAGAAGGGGGGAAAAGTCACACAAGAGAACAGGCCAAGGAATTAGGACGGAACGGTAGCAACATAGGAAGAAACAAGTCGGCACCTTGGCGTTGGTTAAAGAATACTAGTAATCTAAGGAGGCTTTGAGCTTCAGGATTGCGGCATGGGCCTGCCACGAAAAGGAAGAAGCTGAGGCCACAATGCAGAAGGTGGTAACGAGTGCAGTTGATGGTATGGGTGTAAACCTTAGTCTTAGGTCCCGTTGTTACTGCTTCCGACGTGTGGATGCGTAGGACTGGTGATCCTATTGTTGCTGGTCGAGTACTCCTTTTACGAGCGCTTGACTACGTGGCGGCTGTCTTGTTAAAAGTGTTGGAGTTAATTTTATTGCGTTTTTTTTATTCTTTACGGTTCGGTACTCTGACAACACGTCATGCAAGAGGAACTGATCGCGGCCTCAGCGGCTAGCAGCTAAAGTAAGTGCACCTAGGTACCGGGGACGCTATGATATTGAGGGTTACAATACTATTCCGCATCTGCGGTACCTTATCAGCGGTGCTGTTTCGAACCGCTGTAGTCACTTGTCAGGTAAAAAAAACTTTTTAAAACCTACGCCTTTTTATTCTGTATAAAACTCAGTTTAATTGATTCATTTTTTATATGCGTACGCGCTTTTAATGCATCGCGATCTGCATTATTGTGACATTGTCATTTTGCGGGATCTAGATGGGATCGACATCGAGCTTCAAAAATAACATAAACAAGCACATTCACAAGTACCCTTTATGTGAATGGCGGGTGCATGTATTTCTATACCTTATAAGGGGTTCACCTGGCCACGTACGTTCACAGCGGATCATCTACTGTGAGGAACATTTACTGGAAATAAAGCCATCAAAAAGAACATTAGGTTCACGATCCCTTGGAGAGAGGCTCGATGAGCTATGCAACTTGCCACCGAGCTTCCTCCACACGCCGATGATGCTACGATGTTCCTTGGCAGTCAGTTATTTTATCAGTTTACTGACTGACTGGTTAATTCACTGGCCGATTCGAATTTTTTTGCTTGTTTCCGTCAAAGTCATCACTGCCAGCACCAGGGCCGTCGGTCGAATCGGTGGCCCATCTCCAATCGTTTGGCTAAGTATCAGTTCTGTTATGTCGCGAGAATGATGAATATCCCGGCAAAACAAAGTTTAGAAACGCGGCACCTTCACTTAATGTAAACATATCAAAGCACATGCTGTAACGGATGGGAGAGCAAAAGGTTATGAAGTTGCACGTCTTGGGAAATATAAGTGGGCCTAGTAACCGTTTTAAAAATTGAAAACATTTTCAGAGACAGTTCCTGCCAGAAGATGAGATGGTTGGGAGCAAAAGGGGGTTAGAACTGTCGGCGAAAACGGTAGAAGGCATCGCAACGACAATTAGGTAGTGAACAGATGAGCTTACAGAATTAGCCTGGTTTCTGTAGCCGGCAGAACAGAGACAAGTAGCAGAAACGACGAAGGTGGGTACGTGTTAGCGTATGCTGGGAATTGGAGGTCTCTTCCGTGACCATGCTTTGCCGTTCCACGCCTTCTCTCGTTTCATCTTTTTTCTGCGCTTGTCAGCAAGAAGCCAGAATTTTGTTCTGATAGTTTCGCTCGTCGTCATTATCAGCTGGCTTTTCCTCTGTCGAGTGCTTGTGCCGCGCCTATTCTGCACACTTTGGTGTTTTACCGGTATCATCGAAGAGCAAGCGACGAAAACAGCGACAGAATCCTGCGACTGCAGATTTGTATATCCAATACGTGATTCCCGTACTCTTTTCACTAGCTTTTTTCTTATTTTGTTTACTATCTGATATAGAGAAAAAGAGAAACACAAGACCTAAATACCACTTCCTGATTCTTTCGTTAACGTAATAGCCCTTTTGCAAAGGCTACGTTTAACATCTTTACAAAGGAATAAATTAATATTATTTAGCGGTAGCAGCCACTTGAGCGCATTGCAGTCATAGGCCTAAATAGATCTTTGCTGCATAGACACGATTTCCAGAAGCAGCTGCTCAAAGAACTTCGTAAGCCTAACGTGGTACGAATTCGTTATCCCTCTAGAATAGTTTTTATACAAGTAGTCTTTGATTGCCACTGAGATTTAAACTTGGAATTACTATTAAATAATGCAACAGATCACCTGTAGTCTATGTTTGAGCCACCGAGACTCACTTAATATTCGGTAGTTTAGCCACGGTCATGATCCAAACCGCTAATTCACCTAACTGTTAATTACGTCGCCACAATCATAGCGAATAAGAAAAAAAAACATCGAATGGTAGAGGACTGTGGTATAAAAGGCAGATCATCATGCCTACGACAAGTGCTGCATTGGTAGTGCGTTTCCGCTTGAACAGCCTGACCTTAAGGCGCGTAGATTGCTATACATAACATTAACTTTGAGTAGGACTTCAAAACTAATTCAATCGGATTAGCTCGAAAAGATGCTCTTATAGTATCAGAATAGAGTACTGAGCGTAAACGATAGTTAGTATCAAGTTCAATTTACTACATATACCAAACGTAGTCTCGTAAGAGTTGGCATTAGTAAAAGTATAGTACTGTTTTTAAATAGAAAATAACTTTACTAAATTCAAGAAACCTTCGCGCGGTTCCCTGAATAGTCAGGTGATGTATAGAAAAACTGCCCGTCAAAAATCGGTTGACGTTAAATTAACACACCCTGATTTGCTAGAACGCTTTCTGGGCTTTATAGCTGGGTTAACAGAATGTTACAAATGCAGATAGTGAAAGTGAGACAGTTGTAACGGAACGTTAAAGAAGTAAAGACATGCCTTTTTAAATTGATGAAAAATCTATAAAAACGAACCAAACGGCACAGTCTTTTTAAATCTAACAAGAAAATAAATCAGTAAACTAGCAAAACTTACAGAAGGTTAAGAAACCAACTAAAAGAGCAGAATTCAAAAGCTTTACTTATTTGCAAGGAGATTAATCTCTATCATTCTGCCTCTGGCCTGGGCCATTAAATGGTTACTTATCCAGATAGGTCGAGACACCATATATTTCGCAGAATTACTCACTTACAACTTCTATTGCCCACAGCTAATTAAACAGAACTTGTGCACGGTACTGCATAAAACAAGAAAAAGAACTTTTCAGGGAGGTTAATTGCTAATGCATTAGAGCAGACTAACTAACATTAATATTTGTCTAGTAATGTAAGGCTCTCATATATAAAGGCCTTGGTTCTATAAAACCTGGTCAAAAATGATCCAAATATTATATCAAACGAGACAATAGAGCTTCAAACCGAAAATTCTTTCCCTAAAGACAAAGCTACAATTCTGGAGATCCGCTAATCTATAATAGGCAGCACTCTCTTCCTTGGCGCGGTAAATGATACCGAGTAACTGGATTTTTCCTGAGCTACCGCTGCGTGATACAACTACAAGCTCCCTTAATTATCCTGCTAAATTTCTCGGTTACATGGCAATGACCATTTCGGTATTTGTCTTCTGCGGTAAGGGAAGCCACGCTAAAACCGTTTCCGTATTTATCGAGAAATTCAAACGGAGTCAAAAGTTCCGTCAAAGATTTAATTGCCCGATTAGTATAATTAGTAAGCGCCGTTCCCTTTTTACTTAAAAAAAAATTCGTTTACTTTTATTTAATTTACTATTACAATTTAATACAATTAAGTTATATTTGTTTTGTCGTGTCAGCAACTTCGTAAATATTGCATGTTGCGCCCAGATACGCGCTAGTGTGAAAAAAAAATGGTAAGATCAATGATAAGCTAAAAAATTAATGTCTAGTACATATACAAGCTGTGTAAGGACACTGAGAAAATCCCGGTTGGTGGCTAACTTTCGTTTCGATAATTTCCAATACGCTTCGTTTTCTATAGCTTTTCAAGGAAGCTCACCCTAGCTAAAAATAGATAGGTGCTGAGCAGACTGTATGCACTCCTAGTAGAGAGTCTATTGATGTTCAGTGAGACAGCGCTATCCTATTTGGAAACCAGGAGGAAGGAGGTTCCTTCGAAGAAAACGCGTTTCCAAATTTAGTGAGATTCATGCCATTTCGCTCACCGTTTGGGTCGCCGAGTCTTGGCCAGGAAAAAGGAGCGAAGATGAGGCGAAGTTCCCCTGAGCCTCTTAATAGAACTTAGCTCAGCAAAACCAATTTATAAATAATCTAAGAAGAGTGGAAGCAAAACCAAGGTAACGGGGCCTGATCGGTCGGCCGAACGTTTAAACTCGGATAGAATACAGGGCGCTAGTATAGGTGGCAGTGGCATGCGCTGTCTGCAAGAGCCGGACCGCTTGTTTGAACGGGAACAGAAACAGCGCAAGTATTTCAGCTAATCACAGCTGCCGCTAGCGATAATTATCACCGTCATCGCTGCAGCCGCGACCGTTATCATAACGGACTCATCACTAATATCAGCAGTTACGAAATAACAATTATCGCCCTGAACATTTTATCTTCAAACCGCGCAGTTTTTATGCTTGTGCAATCAGGCTTTTGTCCCCTTGAGAGCACAAGATAGGAAAACTCATTCAAAAATGAAACGGTCAGCTCGCTGAGTATGCGCCTCCATTCGGTCTCAGGTCCTTACGTCCGAACAGCTTTTACAGCGTACGCTGTGCTCGTACAGTTTTTCTATGGGAAAAACACGTTAACACAGAAGCAGCAAACTAATACAATTCAAATAGGATTTTCGGAATAAGACGCTCTTTAGCGAATAGAGATTGGCTCGCCGGTCGATTCCCTGACCGGCTGCTGATGGCTGGGCGCGTTGGTCAAGTGCGGCCTTGGAAAGGAACGGAATGCTTCGCCCTCGGCTGCTGTGTATCCATTAGTCTTCCGTAGGAGCCATTTTGATGACCCTAACCCTCATTCACTTTCGTTCAGTCCATTTGTCGCCGCACAAATCTTCCAAATATGAATGGTGGTTTTGGCTGGTAGGCAGGGTTTACGAATCCTGCACACGGGTGGTGAGGCAAGGCAGGCAAGCAGGCAGGCGTATAGAACGTGTGCAGACAGGCAGGCGTATAGAACGTGTACCATTAGGTGGGATCAGGGACGGTGGGCTACAAAACGAATGTCCAGGGTTGGACTCAGGGTCATGTGCGCACGGAGCCAGTATTCAGGATATATCGGTCCACAGTAAGAAGGGCGAAAAAATAAAAAATACTTCGCTGCGCAGGCGGGCAAACAGGAGGCAGCGGACGATGAGAAGGACGATGATGTGGCGTTCAAAACTACGGAGAACGGAAAAAAAATACGAGAGAAAAGAGAGAGGGGCTGGGGGAGGCGTCAAAGATGTGCAGTGAAAGAAGATGGCCATTCGCTACTCATCGGGAAGAACCGTTTTCGTTTCTTCGTCGTTCTAGAAAAAGGTAGAGAAAGGGGACAAAACGCTGAAGCCCAGCAAATAGAACGAACCAGGATATCATTTCGTGTCCAACGCAGTTTGTAAACAGGACAGCGATCGGGCTGAGTTACTATCCTGTTTCGTTTTTTTAGGATGATCGTTTCTCAGTCTCAGTCATACTATCGTCATCATCGACACCGTTTGTTGCCGCTGCTGCTTCCATTGTTTTTGTTGAGTCTACAATTGTCTCAAGAGGTTTGTGGCCCGGGCTAGTCTAACTGCGGTCGTTTAGGTTTCCACTTGGGTGTCATCTTTCAGCTGGCGTCTGTTTGTCTCTCTATCTACGTGTACGTGCATACCTCACATGGGAAACAGTCCACCTTTCCGAACCCGGTACCCAGGCGGCAATCGGCCTAGTTGTTCATGTTACCCAATTGAAAAGAATGACCTTCTTAGTTTGGTTTTAATGACGCGTCCTCTATTCGGCCATGCGACAGGCTGTCCAAAGGCAGTCAGTCAACTGACAAACTGATCCATTCTGCGTTCTAGGCGTTTTACAAAAAATGAAGTATTAAGGCCTTGTGGCAGGGCCGTTTACTCTGTACCGTCATTCCAAGCATCCAGCTCATTAACGCAAAATGTGTCAAAAGAGAAAGAAAAGTGCCCATCGAGGCTGAGTGCGCCCTAATTGATACGAAAAAAACATTTTCACATTTTAAAGCAGCTCATACACATAGCATTCTGTGATATTCTGGTGGAATGGCCAATTTGTACACTGTGGAAATTTGTATTGCTAATTTCTTTGTAATGTTTAATAAATATATAACTAGTTCAATGCCAAGTTATCATATTTAGTAAACTTGTTCCTCGCATGCGGTTCATGAAGTCTGAGGTTAAATTCAAATAAATGAAAACAAATTTCATACAATAAAAACTTTGAACTTATTCAGTAATTCATGCTTCATCGGTAATGCTTACTCGCGCATATAGGTTAGTGTTTAATTCTAATGCACAGCTGAAGTAACGACAACTTGATAGTGATCTAGCAAATTTCGTTGTGATATAGGTATTGCCTAACTAAAACGTAACAATGTGTGGTTGGTTTTCTTTTTCAACTCACACTTTCCTTTTCGACGAAGTCTTTCTTTTTCATTGAAACTTCTCGCCGTATTTGAGCTGCCGGTCATTTACCGGAGCCACCATGTGAGGTAGTAATAGTGTAGCCTGCTGCTGCAAGAGGGTCCTTCTAGTCTCCGTTTGGTCTGTCTCATCCCCTGCTATTAGCTCTACCACCCGCCTTCAACTCCTCGACAGCAGCGTATACTGGCCAGCTTTTCCGCCACCGCCGCCCGTACGTGAGGGTCGCCTGGTTGTCTAGGTACAGCGCAGGCCTTTTTCATTTGTCTCGGAGAAAAATGAACAACAAAAGCAAACGAGACCGCTTCCTCCGCGTTTTCCTCCCAATGCACTCTCAGTCCTGCTTTTTCCACAGTCTTACTTTGGCTAGAGTGTGTCCTGATGTTAACGCTGCTGCTACTAGTGCTTCTAGCCAGGCGACAAATGCCATGTGTGGTCACTTTCTGGTCCGCCTGGATAGACGCCTTTGCGGGCCCTGAGCGCACCGTCGTCCACTCCAACAGGAAGAAAGAGGCCGTCTGTTGTGTTATATCCAAGGTCAGCTGTCTAGTGGATATCCAACTTGTTCCAGTTCAAGGAGAACATTAATTGCACTGTTAAATTTCCTTTCAATAGATAGGATGTTCTTGTATAACGGCTGCTTTCCGAGATCAGCAACAGGTCACCTGACATTGCCAGATTAGCAGTGTCAGATGTTCTATTATACATTACGAGTAGACGTATGTTTGATGCCTGAGTTTCTCTGTGGTATTCTTCTTATAAGAATTGGTGGTGATCCTTATTCGTGTAAAATGCGTATTAGTGCAACTATGAATTGTGAATTATATTACTAGTAGCGACGATATCATTTTGCATAAAACCTAGAGGCAGTCATTCTTTTTACAGCATGGCAGCAAAACCAATCCAGCCCGCCTGTTCCTTCCAGGGTTATCCAATGAAGACTGTTTATAATTAAATCTGAAAGCAGTATATATATCTATGGCCATGGAAGTTAGACGAAACTTTCCTCAACGTTTTTATAAAGGTTGAAATCATTTCCAGCGCGATACCAATACTATGCTAGCTCACAGAGCTTGCCCTCTATCAGTAAAATCGAAACTCAGTAGTCACTCAATAGGTCTTGAAAGATATCTGCTTCGGCGTGATTATAATTGTTCAGACTTTCACGCATGCACACGTACAACATTACTGAATAGCAGCAGCAGCAGCAGCAGCAACAACTAGAGCGCTAAGGAAAAGGTACGAAGGGGAAAATGTGGTAGGGCCGCATGTGACATCCACAGATCAGCCGAGCAATTATATCCAATTCGCCACTTCATCTATCCGTAGCCCCTGCTGCTGTTTGGCCGCAGCTCTGAAGCGCGGGGACCTGCGAGGAGCTAGGGGGTCGACGATGAGGTACGAAGAGAAGACGAGGGTGATGTAGAACGGAGGTTTAAAGGACGGCTATGACGATGGGGGCGGCTGCCTCAGGCAGTGCAGCAACGAGTGACTTGGACACTTGGGACGACGGTGTTAGCTCCCTCGGGTGTTGCGGGCGGCTGCCGAACTAATATACATGATGAATGAACCCCTGGCTACCAGTCAAACGTATTTTGACGGAAGGAGCGGGTAGTCCAGTCTGACCCGAAGGAGATTGAAATGTACGGGCAAACGGGCCACTCCAATCGCCGATCACCGCTACCTTTATTCTCTCGGCAGGTTATGCAGCGACACATTCATATTACGTACTGGCTTCGGCTGGTGTAGCCACAGTCATAACTACCACTGCTATCCAATGATTCAGCCATAGAACGTGTGGTAAAACGAGGATCACTGTGACCGCTCGATAAACGCTGCGACTAGATCTACCTAAAGGTAATATCTTCCACCACTTTCTGATCGTTTGTAGCTATGGGATAAAGTGGCGAATTTTTCATACAACAACTTTGAGGACTGACAGACGAGCAATGTCATCGTTCTGGTTTCCCCGAGAAACTGTCTTAAGTTGTGTCTTAAGTGTCGGTCGGTTGGTTGATGCGTCTATCGTCTAAAAACGAATCGACGACATATCGTATGGGTGACAAGTGAGAATCTTTCGGCACACAGTAGGTACTGTCGACATTGAAAGCAGTAACAAAGAGGGCAGTATCCAGCTTAAGACTATCATTGTAGGGATCGTATGAGGAAAGCACTGCGCAGTCAAAAAAACTCGAATAGCATCGGGCACGAATTGATCAAGAACCTCCATAAGCAGCATTAGAAGAATACAAGTAAGTAGAGCAAACGTGCGGGGGCCAAATAACGAGTTAGCTGACGACATTTGTGCTGGTTAGTTGTTAGAGGAAGCCTTTGGCCCTTGGTTTTCGAGTGAGCGAACTCTTGAAATCTTCAGACATATACCCAGCCGAGTAACCAAGCAGCCAGGCAGGCAAACAGACAAAGGCAGGAAAGCACAGTGGCAGCAATGATGAGGGCAGTGGGCAGCTATCGCTTATGAAAAAATGAAACCCCAAGGCCTCTACAACGCAAAACAGGAAGGCGAAGTCTCTGGACAGCTGTGAGGATATTCGCCTCACTGACGGCAACGGTAGAATGGCGGTATTGGTGCTTCGCCAGTGGCGACAATACCAGCCAACAAACGCCGCCGCAGTATTGTTCGTACTCGGCCCTTCATACTTGCTTCGTATGCCAGATTTCATTTCACTCCGTTCTCTCTACACTACATGCCCAGTGCAAATCAGATCCATCTTAGCCAAAAGGTTCAGCGTCGACCGGGTAGAGGGAACAGGGTTGGCCGTGTGCTGGTTTTGTTCCCAAAATCTACTGTTTTTTCGACGCTAGCTGAGGGCGCGGTTATGGGGTAACGTGAAAGTTGAGAGGAACTGTGCCGGAATGGATCCTTAGCCAGACATTCTCGTGCCCAATCCGGATGAATGAACGGGATCGAAAAGCTAAGAGGGAACAAGAAGAAACCTGATGGAAGGAAAGAACTGCAATACTACGGTACTCACAAGGACATGGTGTTGCGTCCGACAATGTATTCAACCGGCCGTCCGAGAGGCGCCGACATACAGAAGGATCAGCCGGAAGCTTTCAACAGTCATCCGAACTAAGAGAGAAACATACAAACACTGACTGGCTACTTATTTGTAAAAAGCGAGAATTTTTTTTCATGAACATAAATCTTTTTAACAAGTATAGCTGGCAAATCACCACGCATGCCTACACGCTAACCGAAAGAATGTACATACTTCATCAAAAAGGAGGCAAAAAAGGGATTTTCCTATGCACCTTTCATTATTCTAACTCCAGATAAAAATTATTTTCTAAACTAAAAATGAGAAATTACGTTATGTTGCTAATCACCGCTTATTTAGTGTGTTTCTACTGATATGGTTATGATACTGTTAAACGAAATACACATCCTTATACGAAAGGAGTGCTACGTTCATACGTTTTAGGTGTACGTATGTGCAGGTTATATTAATCAAATTTATGTATTTATATTACGCACCGTCGAACTGAATTATACGTTACCCTTTTTTGCCGATTTTCAACCTAAAACAACAACAAAAAAATTATACGGTTCTTTTTATTATGATTGAAATGAAAAATACACATTGCTGCAAGGGAAATAAACTTCTAGAAGAAAAAGCAAAGGCTATTAACTGAAAATTCGATTTTTCTGAACTTTTTATACGAGTCGCTGATACCTATGGTATCAGGGATGCAAGACCCATTAATACATAGCTTAGAGGAATAAACTTCGATTAAATGTTACCGATACCAGCCCGCCTCTCAATACAACCGACGTTAAATAAATAGATCACAAAACTGTATAGTTTCAGTAGTGATCGATAAACTTTATACAAGCAGATACTTTTGAATTGACCATATTCTTCTATGATGAACTATCTTGAAAACGGTAAAAAAAACTTTGGATTTTTACCCGTCAGATTTCTCGAAAACTAAATTATTTCTACAACAATCGATAATCATCCTATCCTAGTGTTATTAAGGACGTTAACTTGTTCGAAAAAAATAGGCTACTAAACCCGTTGGCGCAATTTAAAGTCGGCAAGGTCTCCATATGGATATTTTACCCCAGTACAATGTTAGTTGATATGAACGTAGGTGTAAAAAAACAGATCTACCTAACGTTCATACCAGTTATCATTGCATTGGGGTAAAATATTTATGTGGAGACTTCGCCGACCTTAAATTGCGCCAACGGATCTAGTAACCTATTTTTTTCGAATAAGTTAACGTTCTACTAGGATAGCGTGATTGGAGATTATGAACTGTGGATAGAGTTTTTCATTGAAGGTCTGATAATTAGTTAATATTTGTTCGCCGTTACTCTCCACAATTTTCTTTATATGTCAACGAATTTATTCATTCCTTTTCGCTAGAAAATTTCAGGTCTGCTACTCAGGAACTCATCCAGCTATATTTTAAAGGCCATTTGCAGTGTCAAATGTATTGTTTCTAACTTCGCTTGCCAACAATCGAACCAAATAGTATTCCGAGGTGGCGGGTGAGCTAGAGAATATTTGGGGTGTAAGAGAAATTCCAGCTCAAACTTCTGCAGAGCGTCTCTCACGGCTTTACCCTGATTGTGAAACGTTTTCTATTGGATAGCCGCGTTTATTTGACGCAAGCAGGCCATATACAGATCGTTGTTAAACACTTTGCTCTCATCAGGCACTTTTTCTCAGTGTTTAAGACAGTTTTTCTAACTCTACCAAACTTAAATCATGGTCTTCCTGAGAAAAAAGCCTGACTTAGCTCCCAGACCCTTAATTTTTGATAAAATACTATACACTCAAGATAACTTACCGGTATCCGGTATCTCGACTTGCGCCAGTGAGCACCTTGAACCCCACCGGCCTCGCACGGTCAAGCAGCATAGATTATATACTCCAATTCCACGAGCCCATGCTGAAATTTAACAGACCCTTTTGTAGTCCTCTCAGTTTTAAAGTCCTCGGCATCTATGGCACACATATCATGAGTTGCTTCGACAGATCTCAACCTTGGCAGAAGACAAAATAGTTTAACTGCCGAAAATGCATCTCTATAATTTGAAGCCTTTGTCTTTGGAACCTGAGCCCAACAAAGTTGCGCTTCCTGCACATAAAGTTATAAGTAACTCTAAGAGGAAGAAATGGATTTTCGAATATTCTGTACAAATGAACAAACAGTGGACAGGAAAGGGATCATTAAAGACAAACGGAAATTACTAGTACGCAGTGTAGTTGAATGATGTAGGGCTAATGTGTTATGCGCTTGTGTCAATTACAGTGGCTGATGCTTTGGTGAAGCCGCCAAGTGGACTTTTGTCAGGAACGTTTAGTTTTGTTTCGCACTACGATCAATGTATGAAGATAGATGACCAGGACATTGATGATATTGTCGATGTTACGACGAGATATCCCAATCTACCGTCTATAATTAAGGGCGCGTACTGCAGTTTCAAACTTCGTCTGAGCCGTAATCCAGGGTTCGTGCGACCGAATCAGACAATGACTGAATTTCAAGAGACGATGAAGAAGGAGGAAGGCCAAATGGATGGTTAGTATTAATTCAGCAGTGTTACTTATTTGAACAATTAAGCAACTCATCTAACGCTTCTATGTAAAGCGTAATTTTATTCGACACTTAATATAACGTTCTTGATTTAATGTTATCTTTGATCTGAGACGAAGACTATGTGCATCATACCGTACCTTCCGATACTACGCGATGTTAAATTCAACCTAAATGGCTGATAATATATTTCAGAGGTCAGGAAACTGCAGCCAGAGTTCCCTGGCTTCATAGGGCTCTGTGTGCCATCTCCGTGCACCAAACTATCATTCCAAAATATGGGAGCCGCCATCAAGAATATGCTCTACAAGTTCATCAGCGACAATTACTCAAAGTTCCCCATGGTAGTTGGGATGGACATTGTGTCATGTACGACACGTGACACGGAAAACAGGATTAGCTGGACATTTTCAACGCAGCTCATTGTGTTAGTAGTACTAGTAGTAGTTTATCTTGAGACAAATAAATCAAGGCTGGTAGAAGCTTCGTACTAGAAAGGACTGGTTCATTGAAACATTGCTCTTCAGTATTATTACGATTCGTTTATTAGTAGTAGTTTGCCTACTGGCATATCTGAAGCAATGCAACATAGGACGTAAAACTCTAATAAATTTGTTCAGGAAAACTGCCGTATGCACCTAGTACCTACTATAACCGTTGGATCCGCGTAACGATAAAAGTTCACACATACGAATATATATTTCACGAAGAAAATGGCGAGGTTTGGGCTGGCAGGGTCATTCATTGGGTACTTCTAATATAAGAGAACGGCATGTAGTTGAAGCAAGATATGTAATTTATGTGCTTATATGCTACAAAATAAAAACCATATCTAATGAGATTGAGTCATATACATAATTTATATATTTATTTACGTTGTGAAACAAAGTACTCCGCTGTATTTTTCGATTTCATCCTTTGCATACGGACATTACCTATTCCCTGTTCCGAAGCTGATACAATAGTATCAATAACAAATCAATATTGTTATGCGCTGCATCTAATTCACTTGGTTAAATGGGCACATATACTCTGTGAAGGGATAGTCGACACTTTTCTAGTTCCTTGAATTTGTTGGAAAGCTCTGGGAACAATCCGGAGGTACTATGGATGTTCTACAACACGAACCTGCAAAAGTTCCTAAATGTCCATTTTTGCCCATCGATTGGAACAAAGTAAACAGGTTAAAAGTGAAGCTGAAGAAATATGCTTACGTTGATTACAAAAATAAGCATTATTGCAGTGGCTAAATATTTTTACTTAGATAGTGTCAGCTTTGCAGCTTCTTTCTTACTCACAAACTTTAGATAACTAATTAAGTTTAGAAGGAGTGATCCATTTTAATCCATTCAGTTAGAATTGAGGAGGATCTGGATTTTCTCCTGCCACTCTACGCGAAACCGATTTTCTCAGGGAACGGACGTTCCTTGTCGTCGCACACTTATCGATGATGGTTTTTCGAAACTAAACTAAGGCCCACAGGTTGCTAAGAGACATTCGTGAAAATGATATAGAAGATCAAAATATTGCCAAGCAAACCGCAAGTTCTGTCTACGTTACTCTGTCTCAATCCGCGCTATTTTGTTCATTAGTTTTTTATTCACACGAAAATAACAAGAATTCATGTAGAAGCTAGACGAAAAAATATTTTAATGACAAAAGTTTTCGTCCATATAATTCGAAGACTTCCCGTGGAATAGGTCTAGGTAAAAACGAGACATTGAAAATTCGACTTGGTCCGCTGAAAATTGACCAGCTACGAGAGTCTAGATGCAACCTTCAAATTCTACCTGATATGATATAAACAGCTCTCGATGAGGTATTTTCACTATATACAATCAACCGTTCATATAGATTATATTAAACTAGAACGCGATGCTCACGTTGTTTCCTGTCCATTTTGGCCCCGCCCTTCTTCTTCGATAGACTTGACATTATATATATATATATATATATTTATTATATAAGGTTAAGTTTTTTTACAGGTGCATTTTCGGAATGTTGGCTCTCCTGGTAGCCATCGGTACTCTCGTAGACACGTACGTCTGCATCACTATTGACCGCGAGTCGAAAGACTATGACGTTAAGCACACATTTGACTACGGTATGCGCAGTTTTTGTGAGTTAAAATTATATCTTGCCAAAGAAATTTTTCTCCTACCTTTGTTCCGATCTATTGCATATCTTTCTCACATCGTAGCCTTGTTTAGGATGCACTCGCCAGAGTCAGGTTTTTCCCAAAGTCCTACACGAAGACACGACGAATATAGTGAAGCTCCATAGGTAATTGCACCTCGTTGTTTTCCTTTTTCTTCGTTAGATAACTGTTCTTGATATCGTATTTCAATATTCACTGCTGTCGCCATATAACTTTATGTACTCTCACCGAATAACGCCAAAAAATAGTAGCCATTAATTTGATTTAGGTTCCCAGCAGGCGTTTTTTTAATATTTAAAGTACTGTGCCCACCACTTTGAATACCACTTTTGAAGCCCAAGCTCTAGAACCGGATTCGGAACAAAAATCCGTTTATTTAAACTCGAGGACCCTGTACTTTTTTATCCACCTATACGTATAGATCATCGTAGTATCGGCCCTCGCTGTTGTCAATAAAAAGGCAATGCTGCCGCTAAAAAGTTTTCCACTTACTTCGAGGAAATATTTTGCATACAATGATACCGGCGCAACGATAGGAGGAGCTATTCGACTCTGTGATGTTAGGCGATAAGGTAGTAGTGCGGCAGACGATAGTGTTATTTATGTAACGGGTTAAGTTGAACCGACTAATTGCCTTAAGCCAAAGTTAACAGGATGTGGCACAGCTGTGCCATTAACAGTTCACGCTTCTGATACCATCTTGATGCATTCTACCCAGATGTTACGCTATATATTTCTCCAAGTATCGCCGTCTTCTTTTACATTTCATGGTCAACTACTACCGAACTGTAATTTAAACTTCGTGTCTATCTAGTTTGAGCGGTGGAAACAAACGTCTACCACTGCAGCACTCTGGCTCTTCACGGTTCTCAGAATGTAACACCATTCGTCCCATATTATTATGTACACTCTAAGCTAAACAGCTGTCTATTTAACCCTGTTAATGAAAATGTTAGGAATGCCTTTGATCTCAACGTTCGTACGCATATAGCAATCTATCTAGCCTGATAAAAATTGAATGAAATTAATTTCATGGCGCACGACGCAGCCGCGGATCCGTCAAACTTATTTATCCGTCACTTTTCCTGCTATACGGTTCGTTCGATCGAGGTCAGATCTCTGAAAGGTAGGGCATCGGCCTGTCCTTTACCGGGCACTGGAAAGTCTTCCGGGGAGCTCTGTGCGTCATACTGAGCCTATGCGACATGTACTATGCCTTCTAGACCTAACCGTTTTTACGTTTAGTATGCTACGCGGAGCGCGCTTTCAACAGATGACAAAGATGAAGCGCTGTAAATTGTTGGTGGAGTGCAGAACGTTGCGTCTGGGACTGCATCACTCCGTGCAGAGAAGAACACTGACCCAATCTTGTGCCGCTTGCCCGATCATTTTGAAGCGATGCTAAACAGACGCAGTAGCTCTTAGGGATCACAACGTGAAAAGAATGGCAGTAAAACTTTGTGCCCGCTTGTCCGACCCCAATAGCCGTCTTGAAATGGTCGGACATGGCTCGTTTCTCGTGGATAGCTAAAATATCATCCTAGGAAAGCAGTGCGGGGAAGCGTTTCCTGAATTAAGCGTTAGTTTTCGCAGAAAAATGCAATGCCAACGTAATTATAATTTAACTATTTTCCAAAGCTTTACAAAAGCTAACATTGAATTTGGAGGAATTTTCACATTTTAGCCATTAAATGCTCAAGTGATTATTTTCGCCCTATTGATAAAATGTAAATGATCGCAACTTTTATTCTCCAAGCGTACAGATACAGTAGATATAATTTATATATTCGATTAGAAGCATACTTGGGTAGGTGATCCTTTTTTAGTGATCTGTTCGACAGCCTTTAAGAATTTGGAAAATCATTTCCGTTGTTTCATCACTGATTTATGGTTTCCATTCTCTGATTGGATGGATATGGCCTACCGGCTTGGAGATAGATGGGAGATATGCGACAGAGTCCAACGGGAACTGCTGAAGAATATAAGGTTAGGTTAGACAAAATCTCAGACTGCTGCCGCGAGTGTGGCTGGAGATCACTTTTGAGTATAGAACTGAAGCACAATTTGTTTGAGCTGCTTTTTTTGATAACCCCGAAGCTGACCGAAAGATAAATTGGAATCCTCCTGCGACACAGTGAGCGAAATCAATCATTTTGGAATCGATTAATAAACCCACCAAGCTAATGGAGTAATTGTTTATGAAATATGGTTATTGATATTTGCAACGAGATAACGGAACGAATACAACACATAATGCGCGGCAACAAGGTTGTTGGGACGGAATTTATCGACAAAAATTATCGCAACAACGTCTGTACGTCTTCCAACAACTGCGTCGGGAAAACAAATCACCCAAACTTTATAACTACAATAGAATATTGTTATATATTAATATTAAGTAGGTGAATCAGATACTATTCAGCAAACCGATCAAGCAACTCTTCAGTGGGGCAGGGCAATTGCCGCTGAGCAACTATTGCTACCTCCTTTAGACTGGGTATAATATTAAATATATAAAGTAGTTCCACTAAAGGCCACAGGGCATGGGACCAAATCGGCGAGTCAATCTACTGTCGTTATAGTTGTTATTATTATAATTTGCCGTTTCTACATAATATGCCTATTTCATTAGCAGCGTTTCAATGCTGTCGAAGATCACCGAGCGGGGAGTGGTTCTAGATATTTGTAAGAGCAATCACAAGTAATTTTCGAGCCTTTGTACGATGGTGGAAACCCTGCTATGTTAAAACTTTTTCTCAGTACATAGTTGCTTTCATCTCTCGTTAAAGCTGTAAACGCTGTTGCCTTGTCGGTTCCATCTGGAAGTTAAAATTTCTACGCCGTACTGCCGGCTGACGCCAGTCGCCACTTCGATAATAAACCCTAGACTATAATTTGAAACAAATGAGACTGCAGAACCTCCTTCGCATAGCCAAAACCATTCTGATACCATTCAGAAGTGTTACCTTTTAAAATATACGCTTTTATAAGCATAAGTATTGCGTATAAAGGATTGACCATTCTACTAAGAAATACGTTAGCTTAGGAGAGATGTGCGCCTTTGCTGGCTAGTCCTCTGAATCTGCCTCATTCATATGGTGCTATATGCATCTATGCATACAATTGTGGTCAATGAATTATTAGGTATCATTCAATCCATTGGAATAAAGTGGAAGCGAATCTTGTAGCGAAGAAGGGGTAGCTGGTTTACCTGACATACATCAACGTATCTATTTGTTTTGTTAAGCAAAATTTCCATTTATCATTATATTTTTCAATTAGACTCAATTTTTCTTTGCCACCGTCAGTTCCGATGCTGTCTAGTTCGATCGTATTTTTATGATAAATTAGATATAAACATTCGATTAAACGTACGCAATATATCGAACACATACATATCTGTGCATGACCCATATGCCTTTTTACGTGGGCTTGAGGATACAACAAGGCGCCATCAATCCACGTAGCATTTATGTACTGATGTTTGAATGCATTCCATGATATATGATTTTTTAATATCAACATATGATTGGCAAAATTAGCCGTTGGCAATCAAGCTGCATGACCACGGTGGCCTGTTACCCGCGATGCCAGAGGTGGGTCGAACCGTTCTACTGCCCGAGAGACGATCACAAAGGAAGCTTGCGTTCGATTTCAAATAGAGGTCTTATATTTTCCCGTGAACCTGCTAATGCCGCCATTGATTTATTGACGTTTAATTACCATAGTCATATAGGAACTTGTATGCTTCAATATTAGAAGTCTGCGTGCAGATTATTTCGAAACGTAAAATAACCCTGTGAAAGTTAATTTAATTTTCGGCAATTATCCAAAATTGAACCACACTGACTTCCTGAGAAATTTCCCTTTCTTTAATAAACGTACATTGAAATAGATAAAGTACACTTTATACAAGTACATTTTATATAGGTACATTTTATATCATAGTTCAGCTGTCCAACTCAACCCAACAACGATTGTTGCTTAAAAAAAAATCGGCATATCTTAAATGAAAGACGCTTCGGTTGTTTGTTTTTATGCCGCGTTGCACCTAGCTTATACTAATCGTCCGCGGTATTGTTACTGCATAGTATAAGAATATACTATATAGAACAATAGAGAAGCGAGTGGTTTGTCGGACGGTTATAACTAAACAGGAATGAATCAAGGCTTTTATTAAGCGTCCATTAACGTTAAGCGTTAATTGACCTGTATTCCAGAAAACACCGGTAATATTGTCCACATGTTACGCAATTGCTCCGCAGTCGTTTCACTTCGTAAGCTTCTGGATAGCCGCGTTTCGCCAGATACGATCAAATGTATCAATGGAGTGAAGTTTTTCTCGCTGTTTTGGCTCATTATGGGTAATACTGGCCAGCTGAGGGCAGGTAACATGACAACCAACCTAAAAGAAATGCGAAAGGCGCTCGAGACCATGTCAACTCAATTCATTTTAAACAAGGATCTTGCTGTAGACTCCCTATGCGTCACCGCGTACGTTTCTACTACTCTTTGGCCCGAACATTTAAATATAAAATGATAGTGAGCTTTTTTATTTACCCAGGCTATGAGTTACGCTCGCTTAAATCTAGGGGTATCGTATGAACTAAGGCACGTTTGCTTACTAAATGAATTATGACAATTTAGGGTACCGCGTACACAGATAAAGTTACTCGTCCAACACAATAAAGTCAAGACCTAATTTAGTTCAGTATATTATAATATAAGATGCGCACGAAAAAAATTAGTAATGCAAAATCACTGGATGCAGATTAAGCATACTAGCACGGAGCTTATCGACGGCTTAATTAATAGACGGCCATTTTATATTCCTATTTATGATGCGTAGCGGTGTCCTCTTCGCGTTCGGTCTGTCCAAGTTCGATGGTACCAAACATGTACTTAAGTACACACTTCATCGACTTACCAAGACACTGCCGTGTTACTATCTTTTGTTATGGTTCCTGGCCAAGTGCTTCGCAGGCCTCGGGACGGGTCCCACGTGGGACATTGAGAGTACACGCTACCTAGCAAAATGCGATACCAACTGGTGGACCAATGTTCTACTCGTTAATAACTTCGTACGGGTCGAAGAACAGGTTTGCGCGCCCTTTTGAATCTGTACTGTATATTCTTCTCACATATAGCAGACATTACGCTTTATTATTACTGAGGAACATATTGACAAAACAAAAAGCAATCGGACAGGGAACTGCATGATAGGAGCGCCGCTAAATAGCTTCTACTTTATTACTCTCCGGAAATAAAATATACGATATAACAATAAATTTTGCATCTCTTATTGCAATTGCAGTGCATCCCTCATGCATGGCTCTTGGCTATGCTGATGCAGGGTTTACTTCTTGCTGTAATCGCTAACTTCTTCTGGAAAAGGTAACTGGTGGTAGTGATGGTTTGTTCTCTTTTAGTCGCTACGTGCAGCAGTAAAGCAGTGCCGTTGACCGATTTTGTATTCAGTCTACTTTACTATCTACCATGTCAATATTTTGTCATTCCTTTGTCTCGGTATTGCTTGCTTCTAGGATAGTAAGTTATCTTCGAATTGCTAGAATAAGTCTCCGAGAACAAAGGCAGCAGTCTATTATTTGAAAGTTCCGACTATAAAATAGAACGGACGTCTAACTCAAAAGAAAGGGCCTGCTTTCTTTTATTTAATATCGCAATAAACCCTTCAGCATGTCAACCACTTAGTATCGCTTTGGGCCTTTCAGCTGGCAAAAATTCACCTTAGAACTTTTTTCTTCCGTTGAAAGGGGCTGGAGGCAGGCGTATGGAATCATACAAATACTACATTCTTATCATGACGCATCCATCGTTTGTTAATTTGTCTGAGGACTGAACAAACGATTTTTTTCTGTACTGAAAAAGCCGTCCTCCACATTTTGTGTTCTGTCTCTACTTAAGACCACGGAACGGCAGTATCATAATGCGAACATTGGTTATTAGCAGCATAGTACCTATTAGCTAGGTCAGAAGAAGCAAGTTCTAAAGGACGATATTAAGCCATGGGTAACAAAACAAAAATAAGGCAATTAGCTGATCCAAGTAAAAAAAAAAGTCGAAGATACCTAGACTGAGTAAAACACTATAAACCTATCATAGCAGTTAACCGTGTACAATTTAACGCTTTCAATTTTTATCAGGGCTGAAGACCTTACGCACTTCGCTTTGGGGGTCCTTGTTCTTGTTACAATGATTGTTGATTTCATCATTAACTACGCCAATGACCTCGGCCCAACTACATTGCTCCGAGAGTACCGACAGGGGTAAGTTTTATCTATGAGTATCCGTATAAATTTATAGAAAGCACACGACAAATGCAGTGTAGTCTTGAGGCAAAGACATATATGTCAATGTATATATCTATGCAGATAGCAAGGTGTATTCTTCTGCGAGAAGCTAGCCAGTATTGGTTGAGGCAGCCATACTGATCGCGGAACCCGTGAAGGAAAAACCACCCGTCACAGTCGGCTGCTCAGCTGGTAAACCCCCTATATGGTACCGTCGTCTCTTCGCTCGCTTGCCTTCCTTGTCTCCGTAATTTTAAAAAAGAGAGCAGTTTCTCCGTAGGGAAATTGTACCTCTATCGTTTCTCCTTACGGTCGTCTTACTTACAGTGCAATTCAATATGGCCGCCAACACCTGTGCTGTTTACTGTGTTCGCCCGAGCGAAAACTTCCTGAGGAAAAAGTATAGCGGAAAGATAGTCGCGAATGCCCATTGATGCGGCGTAGCTGTAACAGACGGTCGGTTAGGTGAGAGTGCTGACTAGTTCAGTGTCTCCGAAAAAAAATTGCAGAAATTTCCTAATGGTTGCTCTACTTCGTCCATGACTGGAAGGTCGTAGAAATTTAAAACTCTCCATTAACTGAATAAAAGGGTTAAGGAACATCCGGATTCTTATCGCGTATATGTGGAGCACCATAGCCTATCTCTGCGACACGCAAACATCAGCGCCTAAACGCGAGCAAAGTTCAGGCGTACGCAGGACGCCCTTTTGAGGTAACAGTGATAGTAGCTTCGCAAATTTCACAGAAATTTGAGCAAACAGTGATTGCATCATATTCAATACGCAACGCCAAATCCTAATCGAACAAGGGATAAATTCAAACGAATAACTCTCAGTATGTTTTCACGTATGGAGTTTTGACAGAAGTTAGCCGCAAAAAAAACTTGAATCTCTTTATAGCATCGGCAACAAAAATATTGACAATTGTTGACTCGATATATGTTATTGAGAAGTAAATTGAGCTACTCACCAAGAAAAGCTGACAACTAGTTCTTTCCTGTGGTCGAGGTAGCTATAAGGTGTATTGTGCAAACTAGATATTATTACGACTGCTCAGCTTTTTTATCCATGTACACGCCGTCATTCCGATGGGTGTACTTCTAGGGTTATTAGTTAACTAAGAATCAGCTTTGTTTGAGGGTTGGTTTTTATAGAATACAGGGAATCTAGGAGAATATAGCACTTAGCAGTTGGTTTTATTTAACTGAAACCTTTTCTGCGAGGCTTGTTAGAAATATATACGAGTTAACTTGCATCCAACGTGTTCAATTCATCTGTCCAGACGAAGGAAACATGTGTTCAGTAATAAAGTTCAGTAAGTAAAGATAACCAATTGTGTAGCATCATACCCCAGATGCATTAGACCTAAATAAATGGACTGAAGGAAATAAAGAGAACGATGATGTCTAGTTATATCATCCAATAGTTGTCGCGCTGAGTATTAGCGGCAACCACGCTCTTTAATCTGATCGTCCTCTATGGACGTTTGGGCTTAAGAGATGTGTTATTTTATGTGACTTTAGCTTAAATCACACGTTACTAAGATGTAAAGTTTCCTCATGTTTCGCTGAATTTACCCGTCTTGACAGCTCTCGAAACGCATATATGACGCATGTTGGAATGCAGCTCTACTCCCGCGGAGGACCTTTCTTAATAGGGTTGATCGTTGGGTTTATCTTCACTCAGAAGATCAACCGAAAGAAGACTTTTGCTAAGATGAACCGCCTGAAGACGACATTTATGTGGTTGATGATTCTCGCCGCTACTGGAGTAACAGTAAACGCTACGTTCGGCTGGAACAAAGGTTGGTTTCTTTGAGTTTCAAGTTTGCGGTACGATGCGTGAACATGTTTGCGTGCAGATTCAAGTGGTAGCTATACATTCTCATGCACTGCGAGAGACGAAATCGGCGGTATCGTGTGGCCATCAGCCACATCGAATTTGAGCCTAAAGATTTTACTCGTGCAGGACGTATTTGGATTCTGCTGTAACCACAGAAATTGCTTAGAGCTTCTATGTATTCGGGAGATTTGTGTCTTTGGACATAACACGCATATAATAATATTATAACGAATGAAATCCCGAATCCTAACGAATGTGAAGATTAAGTTATACTCAGTTATCAGCTATTAACAATAGTTATCTAAATAACATAATAAATAAATAAGAATAAAATACATCCACTGTATATCACTATGACAATAGAAATAATGGATTACCGTATTTTTGGATATAGGATCCAGCACATAAAAGAGATAGGTATCAGAATCACTGGCATTCAGAATCAGGTGGATGCATTTCGAGTATCCAAAAAACACTATACCACTATGATAAGATAGAGGTTTTAAGGGAATTTTCTAACAGTCGCTCTTATGGCTCCCTTAAAAAAGTGAAGAAAAAATAACAACCACGTTTAGCCGCCCCGACCGTTTAAATACCCAATATACCCACAGACACAGTGGTGTTATTCAGAACGGATACCTTCTCTGAGAGTAAATAATTAGTCTTGATTGTTTGCCCTATATACATGCCTCCAATTTCTACAATTTTACTCCCGATTCGCCGATTTTTTTTTCGACTTATTGTCCCTTCATTGTACTCGTAATAGTTCTTTTAGCCTCTTTACTATCGATGTAATAGGTTTCGGAAGGCCGAGAAGCTTTTTTCATTGTCATACTATAAGCTGCCAGCGTCGTCACAGCGGTAACGTAGTAAGACTCTGTTTCATTAACCGACAAACCGAGCAACCGATCTGATAGACTCTATGTGTGCTCCTGAAGCTGATTATAGCCACCAGTACTACAACTAACAAATGATTGGCCCGTTTTTTCCTTTCGTCCCTCTCTGTCGGGTTTCAGGCTCATCTTCGCCTTCGCCAATAGCGTCCGCTTTCTACGACGCACTTCATCGGGTGGTATTTGCCCTGGTCACCAGTCTTCTGATTATGATGTGCCATGCCGGTAAAGGCGGCGTCTTCAACATGCTACTCTCATGGCCTGGCTTCATTTCCGTTGGCCGGATCTGGCTGTTGATCTACCTAATCAATCCGTTTGTCATCTTTTACAACAACGGTACACTGCGAGCACCTCAATATTACACCAAAAAACAATTGGTAAGCGTTCCGCTTTGTTTTCCCTTGCACATAATATAATATTTGCGCCTAGGACTGCGTGCGTCTATGAAGTCGTGTTTATTATTCTATGGCAATTTGTTTGTTCTGTCGTAATATTGAATTTCGTTTTTTGAACCTCTTTGAACATGTCGTCGACATCTGTCAGGCACGATTGGTTTTAGCTGGACATGGTCTTAGATGCGCTCCTCTATCCTTCTGTTGTTCATGGTCGTTGAGCTCGAAGTTTTCTTTTTGCTAAGTTGAGCCTCCAGCGGGATAATGGTTTCTAACGATAGCTCTTTCATTCGATTCTAGTAGCTATAGCGCTTACCTTATATGAACTGTTTATGTGATGCAACTCGCTAAACAATCGGCCTATCGTATTGTAACAATTAGACCCTAATACCGCCTTCGACCTATGCAAAATCGATGCTATTTGAGAAATGGCGCCTGGCTAAAACAAAGTGAATTATCTATGAACAACAGCACCAAACTGCTGGATGAACAATAATCTCATCGAAGTTCCTATTAGCTACAACTAATTTTTGTCAGGCCATACAACCCTCTTCCGTTGAGCAGCTGTTACAGGTAGGCGGCATGATACAGGGAAAGCGTTGTCCGTTCCAGACAGAAAATATTAGGCGAGCGGGCAAAAGTAAAATAGCGCCTTCTCCGTCATAGGATAGCGCGGAAACGCCTTTATTAAATACGTGAAAGAGTATAGTATGTTCTCCGTCATTCAAAACTTGTTTCTGTCGTAAGTGATTCATTAAAACTGGCCGTGGAAACGTGGAAAAGTCGTAATCTGGTTAAATCCATGAGTGAAACTGGTAATAAGAAAACGACCAGCAAGCAATTCAAGACTGGCATTCGCAGAAAGGCTTGAATACCAAGCAAGTCTGAACCAACCAGGGTCGCAATTGTCAAGGGGGTTTGGCCTGAACGTGAAAGACGCAAGTTTGCAACGCAACTCAATTGAGGCTGCCTGGCCCAATAAGCGGTCGAAGACGCAAAAGTCAAAGGGAAGTCTTAGCGCAAGGGCAAGCGAGCGAACTGGCTCCTGTGAAGATTGCCAGGGAGAAAGCGTGTGTTGCCTCTGAATTACTTCTTCTATTCTTCCCCAGTCTTCTCCTTTTTTTTTTTCGTTTTCTGTTCGGTGCTTTCCTTGTACGGGAAAGAGAAAGACCGAGCCTCGACATCCTTTCTTTCTTACCCCATGTTTGCCTCCCTTTCTTCACTAGTCGGCCAACAAAAGCCATGACGGGCAGCGTACTGCAGCCGAGACAGCAGCGCGGGAGGAATAAAGAATTGCAAAAGAATGATTTGCCATGCCCATATCCACCACTTTGTATCTTTTGGAACAGCTCGGCAGCAGCCTCGGCGAGAGAGGGATAGCTGGAGGGACCGCTGTAGGCTACGCTAAAGAGCAGTGCAAGCTCTGCAACAGCATCAATAGTAGCTAGGCAGTCTGCCAGCAAGCGGAGTCAGGAGAGCAGGCAGTATTCAACGTAGCATGTTGAAGAAAACCGATATGGTTGCTTCAGAGACTACAAGAGGTGCTCGTCGTAGCGTATGTTTCTTCCACGCCATTTTGCCCGCACCTTACCTTCTTAGCTAGCGACACTCTAAACTAGCCTGGACAGAGGCAAACAGAAGTTCTAGATACATTAGCCAATAGTTAGAGTTGCAGTTTAAAGACGGAAAACATGAACTGGTCCGTTAAGGTTTCCCGTCATCGATGTTTCCGACCTGACTGACATACACCCTGCATGCTTGAGGACTCTGCTAACATGGGATATCACCACTTCAAATGTGTGAAGGTAGAAAGCTCTCACACATGTAGCGTGCAGTTAAGCGATACGCTGAATACCCATATAGCGCATAAACGACCAAAGTCCAGGAAGTGATTAGTAGCTAGTATAAACTAGCAGTTTAGCAGTATCTCATGATTAGCTCATTTTTCACCACCGCAGCTCATAAATAACACCACTCTAAAGTGACTATATGACACTAGTGCAGGTCCGTTTGATGTAAATCTCAGTACTGTTATACTATTAGCGGCCCCGGCTAAGTTTGCTCGCAGTTTACCCGCTACTCACGATCATTGTAGAACGCCAGTCTTTTCCTAGAACAATAGCACAAATTGGTGATAAACAAAGGTTTGCTTTTATCGAATCCCGTTGCACTGGGTAAACCGGATTGAAATTAAGAACTTTCTCTTTCGTCCGAAATCGACGGACCATATCGTTTCCAGTTTTTCTGCATTCGAAAACCAATCCGAAACGAAATATTCTCGGTACGGCTTAGGTCAAAGTAGGTCAATAATTACCAAAAGCGTCGCAGAAAAGCCATTTATGATGATCCCGACTATTTGATGCGAACAGCGGAAGGAGAGTATCTATCCCGAATCAGGTCATTCAACGGTTAGTCTCTTTACGGGCTTCCGCACCTTGGTGCACTTTTTAGACTTCGGGATTTATTGAGGCAATACTTCAGCAGGGTTATGCATAGTTGCTACTAAGAAAATTAATTGCGGATCAGAGAAGGAATATTTTGAAAATGAAAAAAAAAAGTTGCTGAGGTCCTGAATTGAAACGGTAAAAATATTGTTAAAGAAACGTGACCATTAGGACTGATGTTTTTATCACAGGTGAACAAATTCAAAAAAGTAACTGTTTTTATTTTTAGTACAGTTGCAGAGAGAAATCGTAAGAAAAATTCCGAACCAGATGAATCGTTCCGCATATTGGTCTGTAATATTCGTACACAGGCTGTGCTTTATCTATTTTGGGCTCTAGTTGCTATTAAGCACCGAGGGTGGCTAGTGCGAATAGTTGGCTGTATCATCTTGTTTACATTTATTCGTTTGCAATCTATTAGTTTGTTGAAGCAGTGTGAAGTATCCCATTAGACACCGAGTGCATGCATCGAGTAGAGGACCAAATAGCATCAACCACCAATAGCAGTGCTCCTAACCTTATTGATAAAGAAATGGAAGCTTGAGCGCAGAACTGAGAAAGAAAACGTCGCCGTCAGCGGCGCCGGAAACGACTGACGAAGGGAAATGTACATTAAGGCGTTGTTCTTCGCTGACTTTCATCCACTTGGTTATCCAGCTGTGCACATCACTGGTCGTCGGGAGAAGGAATAGACAGACGCTTGAGAACAGAAGAAAAATCAGAAGGAATCTATCTTTAGCGCCAATTTTTCCTGTAGAAAGCGATGGAAAAACGTTCACTAGATTATCCGTCCCACCGGACGGTGTGAGATGCCACGGTGCGCCGGCAAAGGGAACTGAACTGCAACAAACTCCGTTATTATTATGATGATGAATATCTTTAGTTTCTTGATTGTATTATATCAGTTGCTGCTGCCCAAAGCGCGATAACCATAGTGATCGCTGCTGCGATTACTGCGGCTGCTACTGCAGCACGATGTTCTCTTTGCGGAAAGCTACATTATAATGTTTCGTTATGTCGCTGCTATTATTGCTACTGTTTAGCAAGAGAGGTTGAGACCTTTGCGTTTGGAGCTGGACTAAGGCTGCTCGAATTCCGGCGTGACGGTAGCAAGAGCTGAAGCAGCAGTGGTAGCACAGCCTCATATGCCGAAGCTGTTAGCGGATTTTGTTATTCACCGGTCGACCGACCGGTGAAGCAGCAAAATCAGGTGTTTTCTGAAAGTGCCATCTTTTTTGTCGAACTGCCCCGGAAAGGTTTACTTAGCGGCCATCGTCTGGTGCCGGTGCTAGTTCCGTTTCGCATCGGTACCCTTGATCTCTTGCAAATGCTTCTAGATCCTCACCTTCCTTCGAAGTCTTATACTATCGCGCCAACATCACGAGCTCTCGCATTGGAAAGCCAACCGTTCCCCGCCTTCTCGGTTACAGTTGCGGCCGTTATCCTGCCGGCCTGGCAACTTCTCAGATCAGATTCTCAACACGCACCCTGTACACTGTAAGTGGTTGTCTGAGTGCGGGTGCGAGAATGAAATGTAAGACCCGTATACGTGTGTAGGCTAGCGATTTGCTGGGTTGATTGCGTTCCTCGAACCGACCGTAGAGGGATTCTTCCAGATTTTGCAGAAAAAAAAGTACCCACTAATTTTTATCCAGGAAACATCTTTTTCCGTTTTGCGTGGGATCAAAACGATGACCCAGATCCCGTCCCTAATAGGTGCATTATAGTGGTTTTTGTTTCTGCTGCGGTCTTCTTGATTTTTCGAATTGTCAAGTATAATTCTAGTCTTATCAATAGCCTAATGGCTATGATCTGAAAAGCTGTAATATACTGGCCAATATTAAGGTCTAATTCCTCCAATTATCGCTATTCGTTGCTCTTCAGTTGAATCAAAATTTATCCCTGTGATCCATTGACAGCCTTTTTTTTTTAGGTTTTAATTTGACTCTATTCTTATAGCTTGTATTACAATAATACGCACATCTTCATTACTATTTTCAGTGTTCATATGGTCGTTTATGCATGTGGTTTTGTAGCCAAAGGCAGACGCGACGATGCTTTATGAATATCTGTATAAACAAAGGACCAAATTTGCTTTAAATTGTTTTCAATTGAAATTTAGACCTTGTTGCCATTTTCGTCAGAGAGAATTATGTCAATTTTTTGGTGGTTGCTATGCCTTCAGCAACTTTTGTTCTATGGATGAAACTAGCCTGTTTCAAGGTGTACCGAAGTTTGTTTCGGAAAATTAGCTCTCTGAGTTGCTCTTGGAATACTGTTTGTCAGCCGCGACGGGGGGAAAATAAATAAGCGAGTATGTGCGACGCTGCTAGGGCTCGTTGTGCCTGCCGTACCAGGTCTGTCTCTCCACAACCGCTGTGGCTACTCGTACGGCTATCACCTACCTTATAGAAGTCGTTATTAATTTCCTCTTGCTTTTGGAGAGATATCTTTTCTTGTCTGTTCTCTACGAATCGCCCTGAGCCAGGTCACATGCTACTCCCTTTTATATTTTTGTACCAACCGGTAAAGCAGCAAGAAGCTGTATCCTTTCTGAGACAAGCAGATAAATATGGCATCCCCTCCCTTTCCTTTTTCTTCTATCTTCATTACCCTAAGACCCACCTTCCCCCTCCCCACTTCCTCTATCGCCAAATCACTTTGTCCTTAATACGAAGCAAAACAATGAAGCTGGGGTTCTTTCAGGTTCTCAAAAGTCGTGCTGTACTCCAATCGGTTAAACGCGAAAGCTTCGTGTTTCGAAATCACATCCTCTTACTATCGGCAACAGTTATCCACGGGTCCAGAACCGGGTCCGGGCGCAGTTTGGTCCACAGTCGCTTCCGCGTAATCTTAACCTGAGCGATGTACGTTGTCTGCTGCGTACGAGTATGTATGTTTGCGAACGACGTCCGTCTTGTGTGTCTCGCCTGTTGAAGCATGCGAACGGGCGCTGCCGCTGCCGATAGATAAGAACAAACCATCACTAATTACTGAAGTACTTAATACTGCGTGCAAAATGCGGCAGTTGTGATGGTGGTATAGTATGTTCAGGATGCCGCATCGTGACTATATAAATACAGCCAGCTATTAGCAATAGTAACCTTTAGCTTGAGCTTTAATCTATTACCTTAATTTACTGAACTGTTTTGTTTTCTTTAGGTACAGCAGCGAGCTCTCTTTTACTTGCTCGAGGGGTCTGTGCTCAAGGGGTAATTACGAGCAACTCGGCGGTGGCAGTGCTAATTAATTGAATATGTAGCGACAGCGACAACAGTAACGGGGACAATTAATGGAAACAGCAGGATCATTATCAATATATTAACTGGCTTTCTAGATGGCTTTAAAAGCAGATATTACAGGTAGGGTTAGCGTTGGTGTCATTTAAAAGCTGCGATTCGATAGCGGTAGATGCGCTAAAATGGAATATTTTTATTTAGATTTAAACAGAGCGCCTTGAATATGAACGAAATATCTCGTTACGACAAAGAGACCAAACATCGAGTTTTGAACTATTTAAGAGAAGCTAGCCACAAAACAACGCTTGGTGGGTGTCGTACGAATTAACGCAACTCGATCATGCTTTCATCTGGGGAAATACTTCAGACATACGATGAAATCATTTTTAACATGGCTGATGAGACGTCGATCACGTACGACAACAATGTGTGAACGAAAAAAAAAATTACCTCCATAGTTTGTGGCAAAGCCCATGCTGGCGCCAAAAAAGGCAATGTAGTGTGTTGAGGTGGAATAGGAAAGGAATCGTGCACTATGTGCTGGTTGCTGTCGGCTGATAAAGCGACTGACGCGGGCTTTTCCTGCCAATAGCTAGGAAAATTCGAAAAAAATCGACCAAAACTAGTGAATAGAAGAAGTTCATCTTCAATTGCAGACCACGTAAATCTTTAGTTATCCAGCAAAAACTGAGACAATTTGAATAGAAAACTTGAATGCATCCTTGATCTTGAACCATCTGTCCCCATATTTTTTGCGGAACTCCCTTCACGTTGTTAATTCAGCTTCATTGTTAGGATAGGCCACATTTTCATTCAGAAACCACAGAGATCCTACAATAACAGCGTTATGGTATAAACAGAAAGATGGCAGCGGGTTAATTGCACTTTCTTAGCAAAGTTCCACCGCAAACTTGGACAAGCTTAAAACAATATCTTTGTATCAGTTGATCGACTTTCATCTGATATGTGATGAATGTAATGGTAACTGAAAAATATAAGGGACAGCTACCACTACCTGATTGAAGGGAAAAAGAAAGCAAGAGATAACTTGTAAATATCGTTGCGGCGATTACCGGGTCATACTGCAAGTATCTTTACATTGATGCAGTGTTACCTACTAAACGCCTGCATTACATCTCTCATTTCAGATAATTGAGATCTTCTGGAACTTTTTCGCTTCGATAATGGTCTCCATCATTCTACACATCCTTCTCGTGAGGCCATTCGAGGCTCTTGAAGGATATGTTTACACTTTGATGACAGGACCCCGCAATAACGGGTCATCAGAGGACAATGCTTCGCGCTACGACGAAGAATCTGGAAAACGTCAATATTCGGTTGAAAGTAGTCCACAATCGTTGAAGAAACAACCCATCGACTATGCGCTTGAGGTGACGGATGACAAGAACGAACAAGTATGACTACAAGACCGGCTGGCCAGCGCTTAATTGTTTTTCTTGATTCCATTAATGGCAGGAACAATAAGTTATTCCTACTCCTTTTATGTGCATCCCTTGTAGTGTTTGTGGCGTGACTATGAGTAAATCAGAACGTAGATTTATTGTTCAATGTACTTGTTTATGGCAAATCACAGATCCAGTTCACTTCTCTAAATCTATTGGCGTGCACTGTCTATGTATTTTGGGCGGCAGCATATAGCCCCTCCATTTACCCAATCACACCACAAACCACATCCATCAGCCCCAGTATGTGAACTGTGCCTCTGTCCCCCTCGTCGAGATCGATGCCCTTTCTACAAACTCCTCAGTCATTCTGTTCTCGCCTCGAGAGACAGATAGAATACGTGTGAAAATATAACGCTTTTATAAGTAATGTCAAGGGTCAGCGTAAACAAGCGATATTTTTTTAGAGGCGTTCTGAATACCGAGAGCAGCTGCATATTAATCTACCTGTTACGTTATTCTATTCAGACACAATAGGTGCATTGTTAGTCACGTTGATCATTAGGTAGTCAGAAGATTGCCCTGTGTATTGTGAGGATGTTTGGATCCATTCAATGAATGGAGTTACATCAACGACCTCAAATAATATTTGTCTACGTCTCGTATCCGCTAGCTTTCCGCTACTACCTGCCTACCGCTAGCTATTGTCATGCTAGAGCACCCTTGTCATTTTGGTGCCTACATCTATCTGTAGTGCTTTTGCGCCTATTGGGGGCGACTCCAACCTAATCCTGCTTAAACCTGTAGCCGAACAGCATTGCTTGATAATTTGTTTTTAATCCCTTCAGCTGCACAATCAAGACACAATTTAAGATTATATTGTTTTATTATATAGACGGCTCACTTACATGTTTGGAAAAAGGAATGCTTCAACATTACAGCCTTCAAATGAGGTAAGCTGATGTGCAAGTTACGCCTTCTTCTGTTTGTACATCCTGGGTTTCTTAGTCTCTCGAGGGAATCACTCAAAGGGTTCCATGAAACCGATTGGTGCATAGATATTGGAATCTAGCGTTGCAATTACAGAGTAGACGACTGTTGGCTATTAGAGCAACTTGTGAGAAATCGTTGAATGTTCGTTCTTCTGCAACAGAACACGACAACTGTTAAGTTACAGGCCATATTCTGAAGAAAATTGTTCTGAGCTGAGATTTGCGAAGTGCCATACCGTCTATTTTCAAAAGGGTCGAGTAAATTTTTTGCTGACACAGCGAGTAGAAGTGCCAACACTTACTTTATATGTAGTTCAAGCGAAAAATCATACTCAACATATTATGTCAGGAGGTCTGTACATTTTTACAATGGTAAAACACGTACGTGCACTGCGGGGACGCAGTTCCGGAATACGTACCACATGTTCCACCACGGCAAATCAAAAATGGCGTACCTGTAAAAATCTCAGGACGTTATTGCTTTCTGAGTCTATAATAATGTATAATAGTGACATGAACACGACCCTAGCACTTGTACTAAGGTAGTCATGTGCAGTTTGAGGTTTCGCTGGCCGCAAAACGATATGTGTAAAGATTAATGTTATGGCGTGAGCGAGTTTGTTATCGCTGACAGCCTTCACCTGTCTGTTTTTTAGGTTAGTAAGTAGGGGCTTCCACAAAAGTAAGTACATTGTAAGTAGCATTATGTTGACTTTCTATCTTTGACCGGACTTTGGACTTTGTCCGGAGTTGAACATTGTTTGAAACTAGTTCTGAAAAAGACCGAGGGCGATATATAATAACAGTTTGATTGGTCAAGGCTAAGCTATTCCCTTACTATCTTCATAGAAATGAGTACCTGTATGGTTAGACTGCCTTTACCTATCCCACAGGCAGAGGTTTTCAGTCAGTCTCTGTATTTAAATATAATGTAGAGTAATAATAAGGCGTTCAAAAGGGTTATTCATTTTAGTCGAATGTGAACATCAAAATTATGAGCACTATTATCCCGTTGCTGCTTTGTTTATACCCCTCCCTTATGTGGAACGCCGTTACAAATAGTTTTTATTTAACTTTTATTTTAATTAAACACAGCTGAGATATTGGAAATTTTTTGCGCAGCTAATTTACGTTGTTTAGAGAGATCGTTGTTATAGGTTTAGCAACACCTAAATGTTGTTGAAAAACGCTTTCTTTATTGTTAATAGTAAATACTATAAGCAGACGTATTTGATCCACCATGCCCTAATTTTCTACGAAGTATTGTATGCTCAGCTAGGGCTAGACTCACGACGCGCTCCGAATACGCCGTTGACGTCTTGAATTGCGTCAATACGATTAACTGATTGTAGAAGGAATCCTATTTGTTCCTTGCACACTTCAAAAATACACCTTTTTTTTTCGAATTAGAAAATTTATAAATGTCTGGATGGTCGCACGCACGGATACGCGCATAACCTATCCTTATTGAACTTTTTGCCATACGGTGGATAGTGAGTTAACAGATGAAGATTAAATAAAATCCATATTTTACTAAGTGTTATGTAAATTGCTTCATTAGATATATAGGTATAGCACGAGAAAAAAAAACGCTCTTACTTTACTGAGCGGGGTGTGAAAGGTGTTAGCTAAACGGTATGCGCTGGTTTGCTATAGCCTAAAATAGTTGCTCATTCGAAGATCAGTACGTCACAGATAACAGCCATTGGCTCGTTAAAGCTATAGACCGCCCGAAGTCTTCGCTATAGCGATAAAATCAGATATAAGGAAGTATTTGGCCGAATCACAATGCGAGAGACATCTGAACGACTGCCTAGGGAATCTGGCGTACCGTAATCAGTTATCAATCAGAGCTTCATTAAAAAAGAATATTATCCGCTTTTTTTTTTTTTTTCACAGATCTATATATTTATTTTAAGTGTTTTGCATGAGCTTTGGTGAGTAACTGAACTCATTATGTTGGCTTACTTTAGAGGTCTAGGAAAAAGAACCACACGCAATAGCGTCTTAGGATTTGTTTTAATTGCTTCGAGGTTTATGTCCCAAACGTCACGCCATTATCAATGTTCACTTTGTATCAGCTTTTAATTTTTTATTATTGTTTTATTGCTGTAGAGAGGCTTACATACGGCGTAGAAGCTAAGCGCCATAATATAAAATGGCCTCAACCATGCGGTACTACGTGCGGCGTTCTGTATTATAATCTAAAGAATGCGCTTGATTTTCTTATCGACCTTTTGCTCTCGCCCCGAACCATTGTGTACCCGTGTGCAACAATAACATTCGATGTACTGATGTCTTTCGAATGCACCTTCAGTAATTTTCTTAGATGTATCCTCAAGAACTTGCCCCCATCAGAAGTCTAGCCAAAGTGGATCTTGCTGTGCTTACCTGGGCCTTTACCGACAGATCTACGAAACGGCATGGCCATTATAAAAGTATTACCCTTAATGAAAATATTCATATTTTATTTTCTATTTTCTTTAATACCTTAGATTTATAATTTTCCTCGTTAGCTCTTGTCAACGCTGCATGCTTGTTAATTACGCCTTCCATAGTAACGCACTAAAACGCAACGACCGCAACCACCAGGATAACGCCTCCCCTTATTTCACACGTCAGATAATACTTGCTAGTGGTCTTAGTTGAAACCATCGATTCTCAACTTCTACATTGAGGAGTGATGCGATGTGATGGCGCTCAGCTAAAAGAGACATACTTACTGTGAATGTAAGTTCGGCCTGTATCACCTTTAGCATTAAAGCCTTACTAATGTCTGTTAAATTTAATTTTTGCCTTCATGCTCATTGAAGAAGATTCAGTTCAATCATATTTACGTTTGCTGTATACATACTGAAACCTACATGTGCTTCGTAGAATGTTCGAAGGTGTAAAAAAAGCGACGAATATAGTTGCGCACGAAAAATAACTTACGTGAATGATGGTTAGGAAACCTGTTTGAAGTAGAAACTGCAAGAATACATTACTGTAGAAATATAGAAACTAATGCATCCATAGGTAATATCCATTGTTCTACTCGGGGTTAGTCTGCTTGTAATGGTGCATTATTTCTCCCCAGAAGTGAAGGAGAAAGCGCTTAGAAGGACTTTTATAAGCAGTAACAATTTTCTAAAAAGTGTCAGTGCACAGGCGTTTTCCATTTTGCACGACAAATCACTCCTCTTTTTATTAGTTTGCTTTGCTGTTCGCCTTTTTTCCTCGCCTCTGTCTGTCCCTCCATCTGTCTATTCAACTGCTGGATGCTTGATCCCTCAAAGGTAGCCGTTGTCGCCCACAACGATAAGATCTACCGTGCAGCCAACTATCGCTATTGCTAGTGTTTCTTCTACTTGCATACACCATCAGTACTAGCACAATAATGGACCAGAGTTAACAGAAGCAGTAGGCAGGCCGACCTCTGGCTTTCCAAAATGGTGGCGGTTATCACGGCGTGCCGCAGCCGCACAAGTCCCCGCCTTTCACAGGAATCTCATGACTTGCCCCACCTATCCCTTCTCCGCGTAGCTCTAGCTACTCCTCTTTTACTCAGAAGGTAAGCCCAGCTTCAGCACCTGCTATGAAAGTGTTTGCCATTACAAGACCACGCGCAGTCTACTGAACCAGCATCCTGCTGCCCCTCCTCCGTCCGCCCTTGTCTCTTCTGCTGCTATTGTTGTTGTTTTTGCTTCTGTCTGACAAGCCCATCTCTTCACTATTCGCTCACAGGACATAAAAGGTCTTGGGAGGGGAAACGAGTGGAAAGGAATAAGGGGCTGAAAAGGGCATCGCATTCTGTTGGCTAACGCTGTTTAAGAAGTTGATGGGTGGGGCCCACAGTTTGTGTTATGTTATTATGTTATGTGTCCCTAAAGCCTTCGCGCCGCTAGTCCTAGGCCTCCCATAACGTGGCTCTGCTGTTTTTCCTGCCGCTTCTTCAATCGAGTGTCAACCTAAGTCCGTCGTTGCAGCTGCTGGTACATTGCAGTGTTCTTATCACGGACAGGTATATCCCACCCACTCCCGCTTTTTCATCGTCCACACACCCTCTCTGTTGCGTTCGGACTAGCCACATAACTTTTAGGGAACTGTCTCACAAACACTACTCTTGCAGTTATATGGATATAGTTATGATTCGTAACGACGATTGTGGCGACGCGAAATCATGCATTGCGATAAGTGCGTCAGTAGTCAAGCTTTTGTCAATGCTCGAGAAATAAGATAAAATGGTAAATAGGCACCGTTGCGATCTCGGCGGACGTCAGCCATTCAGTCCACCCTACTACGCCGGTACCTTGTTAGACGTATAGAGCGATATTTTGAAGCCGCCGTGAAAGATCATCAAATAATTACCATTAACTTCGATGCATTGGATATAGCTGGCTCTCTAACCTAAAAAGTGCCTAGTGCCCAAAGCAAGGCTCAGTAAGAGGACGGACAACAAGTGAGTGGCTCAGGAGTTAGTCATCTTTCAGCGGTAATTTTCTTGAGCTCTATAATTATTATTAGTACACGTCATAATTGTAATTAGCCTCCTCGTTCGGGGCTGGATCGTTAATTTCGTTCAACGTCGTAGAATACAACGGCAAACCGCATTCACAGTTGGTTGTCGCCCTCTCCATAAGCCCGTAACCGGTTAGACTCCTCGAGCAATTACAGCGGCTGCTGTGACAGTTATTGCGGTGACAATGATGGCAACGCGGATAGGGGCAATGGCCGTCTACACAGCAGCTTTGCTGAATTGGAGCTAACGACAGCGACGAGTCTCTCATGCTGCCGTACCACAATGCGTACCACATTTTGAGTGATGCTAACTAATAAGAGACTCCCACAATTATGTCCGCTTACTATTTCTCCCCTATATCTGACCGACAACGCCGCCAATTCCCTCTTTAGTACTACTTTTCCTTTGCGGATTTTAGAAAAGGAAAGGGTACCGTTTAGCAGCTGTGCTGTCAATGCGGCTACAATTTTTGCTACTGTTACTGCCGGCGGTACCAGATAAGATAGCAGCATAATTTAAATTATGGAAAGAGAATAGACCAAGCGATTTTAGCGTTCGACTCGGACAGCATCCTCATGACCTGCACCATTCTACTCGTTGAGTGTACACTTTGTGCATTTCTGACTGTTCCTTGTTGCTATTACCATGCTGTTAGAGTGCAGGGACTCTGCCTTGTCTATTTTTTTTTGCTTTTTCCTATAGCTATTCCGTGATAGTACTATATATGTATATGAAACGAATGTATCTGGATGACTTTCGTATGTGCAAATCGCTGAATAAGATGACACAACGCTTGTGTGAGGTCGTCCCGTTTGCTTAATAAACTCATATTGACTAAACAACCGCTTTCAAGCTTATCCCTGATAGATGCGGGATTGTTCCACCTGTTTGGACTTACTTATTTTCTAATATTAATGAAGTCTTTGCCTTTTTTGTTTAAAGAACGAGCGCCTATTGAGAAAAGATCAGCAGTTATGAGAACATCCGCTTTGAATTCGCACAGCAGTTGGACTATGAGTGATCGGTGAGGCCATCGCCGTGAATGCCACTCGAAGTTTCACCTCCTTGGTCCAAGTCAAAAGACCGAGCTGTCCTAGTTGGTATTCTTTTTTCAGTGGCTTATTCAAGGCTATAAGCGAATGTCTAACATTAAGAAAACCGAACAAAATATTGATTGATACGTTCTATATTTTACTAAGCTTAAATTCATTAACCCCTAACATACTTAGTTGAACAATTATACCTTTGTATCGCATCACTGTATTACTTACTAATCACTAACTCACTTATAAATAAACATCTTCATTTCCAAGGAGTTCGCAAGGCGGGAGGTACAGCAAAGGAGAAGTAAACGAGAACCAGGCATCAAATACAAGATAAGATTACACCATTAGCGGGTCGAGTTAAAACATGAATATCTTAGAAGATATTAAGCTGTAGCTTCAGGGTTCGATTGGAAGTTAACCGAAACAAAAAGCAATTTTTGCCGGACGTAGCGACGTACCATAGGAATACAACGATACACAGGTCTATAGAGCTTTTCTCTCTGCGGCCTAGATAAGGATCTACAGAAGTGGAGTACTTAATAAGTAACAGCAATTTTAAAAGATGTGCAGAAAAAGTAAGCCGGCCTTTTAACCGTTAGTAAACGTTGTAAACGAATCCGGCACTGCTGCTTATAATATGATATATTAATAATAAATGTGCCTTTAAAATGATCCACCGCTTGCGAAAATAACTAATGTTGCTTTTGTTACAAGAAAAAAAATATTGCAAAAAGCGCTCATCGAAAAATTATCACCGTGTGCCAAGAATATATTTACTATGCCGTATACACTTACTCATAATATATAACAAAAAATTTATGAAGTGCATTTTTATTTCTAGCGTCACGTGCTATTGCTAAGTGATTGAGAAATAAATTTCTTAGAACGTTGTCATGATCGCTTATCTTCATTTAAAAATGTTCATGCGTAAATCTGAAGCTATTTCCAGTAATCTTACGTTTTAATAATAGTAATCTAACAATTATCTATTAATAGATAAAAGATTTTATCAGTTGTTGTAGGAGCAACAAAGTAAGTACGACTGATCCCATACCGAATGTCTGTTTTTGGTAATCTCATGAGGGAAAAGTTGCGTGTAGTCCTTTCAACGTAATAAATTGTCGTGTCCTAAAAGATGAAACGAGAAATACATCACGAATAGTAGATCAGTTGATGAAATATACAATCTAAAATATAACTGCTGTATCCAATAGGACCTCTCCTCAAACGTAAAAGTGCTATCGTTGAGCTAGTCGCAGACTGTCAGGAATAGATATGTCGTTTAGTCTTTCTCATCCTGGACTACAAAATTTTCAGAGAAAATCTTAGGCCTATTGCTGGAATTTCCAATGAACTATTCAAATGTAATAACCATTGCGGTTTTTATTGAGCCATCCAGAAAGCCTTATGGCACCGTGGCCTCATCGACTAAAATTTACTATCTTATTAACTGGTAGTTGTTCTGCTTTGATCCAAAAAGCTGCTTCTGTCTGGATGTCCATTCGAGGCTGAAAGCTTACTACGTCAAATAGATTTATAGCTGAGACTATCGGCGTTTTTGAAAGGGATAACGCTAACTAGATGTTTTTCACGCAATACTTCATCAAACTGAATTCTTCATTTACAAAAAATAGGACGATTTCTTTTTACCGTTAATTTTGGTTTCTTAAATTTGGACCTGCCTTATATGTTCACCGACGGCCATCTTCAGCCCCCACAGGTCGTGCTATTTTTCTATATTTTAGCGCTGTTTTACAATACGCCGCTGCATAGTTGTAGAAATAGAACAACTGTCAACTATGCAACTACGACGCCACCCGGTGGAGAGCGGGCTGCCATCTGTCTAAAACATCACAGGTTTCACCGCCTTCCTTCCTCCGTAACTTAGTGGTCACAATATAATATCTCCCTGAGCCCTAGTCAAAACAGGGCAGCACCAGTCTTTCGACGCTTCAGCTTGCCAAACTTCTCATCTCCCGCTTTTTATCACCCTTTCACGCTCCGTCCCATCTTAATATTATCGAACGTACCCTAAAAACACTTTAACAACCTCTAGTGATTCCGTTCGGCCCCTCTGTCTACCCTATATTCGAGATCATCGTTTGCCGGCAGCTTTGATACAGTGCTGTGCGTGAAGCAGCAGGCTAACAACTGGGTACGCCACCCTGTTGTTAAATCAGACCCAGTAGCGAAATGGGTTCAGACATTCAAGATGAGAGTACGCAAGAGTAACTACTATATCAGAGTTACCATTACTCTCAGCTAATAATATGGCCGTTACCACCTATCTATTCATCAGGCGTATGAAATCATGCCTAGCTAAAACTGGCGAGTATACCAGCCTAAAGAACACAATGGACATCTTTTGCTATGCTTACCTTTTCGTTTCTTCTCAAAACCAGCCATTTACCCACCCCGATTTTAACTTCCACCACCATTTTCCGTTGTTTTTCTCTATACATTCGACCTGTCCTTAGGGTCAGAAATCTATTCTTGCTCGTTGTCTCTCTTGCCTTTCATATTTTATTTGGACCAGTTTTGCTACCTCTTACGTGACAGTGATAGGCAATTCTACTACTAATACTGTAAGAGCGTAGAGTGGGTGGGGTGTAATTGAAACGCTTGCGATTCGGATGTCTGAGGCTACTTAAACGCCGTATTACTTTGAACAGAAAACCCAATGAAATCAGCTCATATCCCGGTATCTTCTTTTTTTCTCTTTCGTTTCATCTATTCCCTTTTCTCCTTCCCCTTTCCTACCGACAAACGAAATTTTCTGACCCTGTTGACTACCACCCTCGAAAACCCCTGTTTCAGTGTTTCCATTCGATAGCTCTGTGATACGACCATATTGCTTTTTCGTTCCTATTTTCCTGAATGATACCGCCCTGACCAACTGCGTTGTTTGTTTGCGTAACTTAGCCGACAAATGACAGCAGCAGTACAAAGCAGCATCCACTGACAACATAAATCAAGGTTAATTAACCGTTTAATTACTGCTATGCGTATGCGCATGCGCATGCGCATGCACGTTAACGGCATCAATCACATATTTCAAAGCGATTACACGCTTCCCTTCACGGCTGAGTTTCGGAGCTCCCGTACGAGAAGAACTGATCCAGCCGGTCTAAGCTATGCCTCAGTACTCAAGCTATGCATTCATAAGTGTGCATTTTGAAAGGGGAAAACGCTCGCTATAGGCAGCATTTTTATCTTTTTCACTTCCATTAACTTGATGAAGGTGTTTTTAGAAGAGCTCAGTTGTGTGTTTAACAATGACAACTCGTCATTTGAAAATAGAATGACTATTTCACCACACTAGGAAATAAGACAGCGAAGATTTAATGTCGAACGAGAACGATGCCAGTCACCTAACGATCAGCGTGTTTTTCTCCGAATCCCAAACCTCTGTCTGTATACATCTGACTTACTTGGACCGTGAGTCTTGGACCGTCTTCTAGGTTATATTCGCCGCCTTGCACGCAGAGAAGATTCTGGATTCTTTTAACATCTAGGTATCCAGCTAGTCAATTTTTGTACACATCGTAGCGCAGTGGGTAGTGCATTTGCATTCTAAACTTACCGACATGGGGTATTCGAGGTTTAGATCCGGACATATACACACACTCCATTTTAGATAAAAGCAAAGGCCCCAATTCAATGGGCCGACACCTACCACTCTCATGCAACTTGATATTTAACTTCCTTTTGAACTCATATGTCGAGATCTCGATGAAGTATGGGGCGAAGATGTAGAAGCTGTATACCATCGTTTCCTCAACTAATCGGTCGTCTCATTCGTATGGAAAACTATTACAGTAACACTACTTTATTTGGCAACGGTTGTCGTGCGAACGACAAAATCATTGATAAAGGGTAGAAACACTTCGCAATAGGGCATTTCAACCCGATTTCGTGCACCGTTCCTTACTGTATTTCGTAGTTTTGTGAGCCTACGCGACCACTACTGTTATTATGTTAGATTTAAACCTAAATATAAATCACTCATGAGACCCGTACAATGTGTCGGTTCGTCTAAAAAAATCTCAATATGCAATTGCTTCCTCCCGCCTTTAGTCTACACAACAAAGTTGGGTAGACTAAAGACTTAACATCGAGGATAACTACAACGTATCAGCGCCATCTTAGAGCATTCAACCTCCAATCGTAAAGACATCATATATGATCCACACGTTCCGGTGCATAAATACGTTTTTCATTATTAATTTGCGCTCTCTAACTGGCTTAAGTACAGCCTACCGCCATATCGTGTTGTACAGTAGGATTCTCATGAGCAGTTTTGTACGACCAACATAATATAGGTGCTTGTTGGTAAAAGGACGACACAAAATTCTGTTACCTGGCACTGTTCCTACGTGTTTAAACACGTGACAGTGTAACGCGTTCATCGTCTAGCACAGTCTATCGGCTAAGTGCACCTGTCGACAAATAGGCTTCGCTAACGGTGAGTACATATATGCGTCAAGTTTGATGATGTGTGCGTATCGATCCTTCGAAAGAGGAAATAGCTCTTCTTCGTTTCCCTCCGCGTACCCGCATTGTTGGTGCGGTCTACACTAAGGTTTTATCTCATAGTTCTAATAGAAAAGCTATATCCATTCACTTGGTACGTCCTAATGTCATAAATGCACTAGTGGATATTCAATGCACGCACTTTATCGCTTCACTTAATACCAAGTGGATCTTCCACCGTTTAAGTAAACGAGCTACCCCGAGATGCGTAGGAAGCGATTATTATACTTCTTCCATTGATGTAAGTTCTTTCAGACAGCTTGACGTGGATTACTCGAACTAATTTAAGCAGAGAGTTAACTTAACGTACGCGTATATTATATGTGTCAGCCTGGAAAACGCGCTTCAGTCTCCTGTCTAAACCAGCGAAGAGCAGACTCAAACTGCAAAGTGTTAGACTCGATATAAAATACTATATAACGTAATACATCTAATTGGTCTTTGACTATCCGGTCTGCTGCATCAATGATAGGTGGATCTGTGGTAATGTCTGTGCTCCCAGAAGTGTAAAAGTGTTACTTATTGTAATATTTACAGCTGCCACCATAACCATGCAAATGTTGTTCAATGCCTGAGAATCGGTAGGTAGATACCGAACAAATGTTTTATGTGAAAAGACTCTTTAGCCTTCGGCAAATTGAACCCACTCGTTAGGCTGATGCCATGTACAGAGATCTATCTCTTCTAAATAAGCCGTCCCGCTTGACCATAACGTATGCATATTTTTACTATAT